>NW_008669700.1:42462-86352 GCF_000695815.1 Acanthisitta chloris
AAGATTTTTTTTTCCCCCCTGTAATTACCAATTATCATAACAAAGAAACTGAAGGGGCTGATCTGATTTGTATTGAGAACAGTTTTGTTTCCACCTCTTTTTTCTTGTCTTGGGAATAAAACATGCAAAGTACCAGGGAAGAAACTTTCTAATAAATTGTTGAACTATAACTAAGCATTTGAGAGGTTACCTATATATCTATCTGTACATAAATATATATATATATACACATATATGTATATGTAGAGAAGCATAGAAAAGCATCAAGTTGACAGACACTTTTTGTCTTACCTTATGACTAACAATCCCCTTGAAAAGTGACATAATGTGTCTTTTTCCCTCCTGTATTTTGCCATCATAATTTCTCTTACCCTCAACCACCTATCACTGCAAGCCAAGTTAACAAGCCAAACTCCTGAGCTCCTCAAAGAATCCTAATCATTGTGTCCCACCGCTCAGGGCCAACAGTGAGACACTTGCACTCTGTGACAGTCTTTGGGTTTTATCCCAATTATGATAAAAGCAGTAATGTCAGGGTGCTACAAATACAGATGAAGTAATACCTGCTTCCTCCTTTGCTTCTGCTTTACTTGGATCAAAGCAGTCCCAGCTTCCACCTTGACTACTCTTCAGATCTTATAGAGCACATGCACTATGGAGCTGCTGTGTGCTGACCTCCAGCTCTGGTTTTCTGGAAGTTTTGCATCCCCCACAAAGGTGTACAGTAGCCATGCAAGTCACTGTTGGGTTTCTGTGGCAAAGTTTTGGTAGCAGAGGTACCAGCATCAGCTTCCCACATGGGGCCACCAACTGTGCTCTCTGCATGGTCAGGAACCTGGGGGATTCTAAGGCCTCTGGGCAAGCCAAATGAAGTTCAGAAAAAAGGTAAAGCTGTAACAGCCTTCCCTACCTACATTTTTTAGGAAGAAGAAAGAAAAGCATATACCCAAAGAAATGTGGGTGAACCTGCATTTTTGTAGCCTGCAGTTTCTTTCTACTGGCTTCCCTTCTTAATTACTCAGACATTTGAGCTGCATCAAGGATTTATTTTCTTTTCCATCACTGACTTTTCCATTTCACTTTTTAGGTAATTTTAGGCCCACAAACTAGTCTCCCTTTTTCTATCTAACATTCAATATAACTTCAAAGCATTCAATTAGGTTTCTGTCCTTATCTTCTCCTCTACCTTGCCAGTTTGCCATGTTTTTTCCAGGCTTTTCTAACTTCTCATGGTTGCCCCACTCTCCCCTGCCACTTCTTACACTGACAGTGGAAATGAATTCCTGCCATGTACCTTACCCTTTTTTCCCCTCCTCTCCTCTCCTCTCCTCTCCCCTCCCAGCCTCGTACTTTCTTGTAAATCCACTTCTCTTAGGATGTATTCATGTGACAGAAGCTGTCCCTCTTCTGTGCCCCTCAGCATTATATCTCTTGGGCTTTCTTTGATCAAAGTATCTCCAGGGGAAAAAGAAGAGAAGCTTTTTCTCTTCACTGCTCTGTGAGCTTTAGTCAGTAAAGCTCCAATCCACACCTGCTTAAAGAAGTTTAAGTAATTCATATATGGGCAGCAAGAGCACTGTAAACATAATTTTTCATAAAAATGTGCACCAGGGAATACAAGGTAAGAAGGTAGCTCTGCATTTGCATTATTGGGAAAGTGTGTTATAGGGATGAATGATAAATACTTAGAGCTCTGCAATGAAGTCTGGCTACTGTAGGATTTGCTTTTTTTCCTGCACTAATATACCCTGGCTGACAGGCTGAGAATGAAGGCTTGTCTGGGTGTGGGTGCATTTATACCAAAGTCTGTCTTCTTGTTTGTCTGCAGATACTCATTCTCAGACAACTAACTTAGAAAAGTTATAAGTTTTCTTATAATATAAGTTTTCATAAAATAAGTTATGAAAGTAGGGAAAACATCAGTTTGTTTGGCACAAAGGATTAAAAACAAAGAAATTAGGCTTTTTTTAACAATCTTTGTCATTTAGCCCTGTTTTCTTTTGAAGATTCTTATGAACTGGTAACCACATTTGAAAAGTAGTCTAATTAAGAAACATTCATGAAAGAGAAGAGGAGAGAGAGGTCTTTGAAACAGTTGGTAATTGTTATTGGTTTTTCTACAAGCACATTCTAATTCTGCATCATTTGCCACAGCTGCAGTTGTAACATCTGAGCCTTGACTTCTACTTGAGAAGCAATTCTACCTTGTATCCTTGTATAGGTAGTGACCAGTCTATTTTCATTCATTTTGGTGTCTGACCAACAGTCCCTCCACATGGCTGAGCGGCTGTTCCTTATTGACTTCATTCACTTCAGCTGCATCCATTTTATGTGTGAATAAATGTCTTCCTTCTGCTCCTGAGATTTGAGACCAAGAGCTTGCAGAGATATTGTGAAATACCCTCTTCAAGCACTTTATCTGCTTTAGACAAAGAGGATTTTAGAGCTTACTCCAAAGCCTTCATCTCTGTATTTCTGCATTTCTGCAGTTCTTTATTGCTTTTACTATTCTTGCTGGGCTACTTGCACTTTGCTCAAACAGTTCTACTATTTTTCACAGTTATTTTCCTCTCTTTCTCATGTTTCTTGTAACCTGTACCCACCAGCTATTGTTGCCATAAATCTCTTCTGTCAGATCTTGAAGCCTCCTTTGGGGCACAACAATTAGGAACATAAACGGAAGGAAAAACATTGTATTTGCAGTGGTACAAGGAAATAATTTTTTTGAGATCCTACATCTCACTGATGAACGCCACCTCAAGACCACCATCACATTTATGTAGGTCTTGCTTTTGTTCATGTGTTAGAAAGCATCCTGTGTGGTATTTGGTAGATGCTACAAAACCACTCTAAATCAGAGCTCATACTACAGTAGGGCCACTCATGATAGAATGATGACACTCTCTGTTCCTGGTTGTCATTTTCTAATTCCATGCTAAGTCAGGTGGACTCATCAGGACACTGCACACTTATTTTGAGAGATTTTCTGATGTTTCAGGCTATGTTTTTTTTAGTAGATGATCTTTCTATTTTAGGGACACAAATTAAGTATTTTCTAGGCTTTGATGCTCATCTCAATTCAGCAGTAGCTCAGAGTTGGAAAAAACAAAATCTCTCCATATAGCAAAAGGAATTTCTCAGCCATCCCTTGTGTATAGCAGAATCAGAAAAAGCAATTGGAAAAAATTACTGTGGACTACCCAAATATCTCTACTGAAACAGGCTGCTAAAATAGGTATCATTTTCATGTGGAATATATGAAGAAATACTGGTATGGAGTTATTCTGTCTTTTCCAAGAGAAAACGTCAGTTTGGTGAAACAGAACTTTTCCATGGCAAAGTTCAATTAACTTGGTATATTGATCCAGAAGTCTTACTAAGCCCAGAATTGACTCCAAGAGGTAAAAGAGACTGTGGTTCATACCAACCAGTAGTCAATGATTAAAGCATTCTCCTGAGATGCACAAGACACAAACTGAAATTCTTACCTCTCCTTTTAGGCTGATAATTATTGGACTAAATATATAAAATATGGTAGTTCCTTTTGGGAGAGAAAGATATTTCTTCATGAATCTGTTTTTCCAAGAAGCTGCTTGAGTTATGGTAAGGACAGGCAGACTTATCCTGTGACCATCACATTCAGCTGATTTCTGTCCACGAAGTAATTTCCAGGTTATTGTATGTACTCAGGTGGAGATGCTTGTACTCTCTTATCTATGTTCTCTTTTCTAAGCAATATGGTTTTCTTTTCTTTTCAGAATGGAAGGTTTCGTACTCCCAATTTTTTTTAACAAAGCAGACCTCCAGAGTTTTCTGGCCTGAGTCAAGTCAGATCTGTGTAAATGGCTACTAAAGCCACAAGAATACCACATTCTGCTTGCATAGCCCTGCACAAGGCTGGACCTATCAAACCTGAATAGCATAACTATCTTTTATAAATGTGCTTGAAATGGCATTTCTACTTTTTCATAATACTTCAGGTATCTTACTTTTTTCTGCTCCTCATTCCTCACAGCAATTTCTGCTTTCCATTTATCCTCTGGCCAGGATGAAAGCTGCTGACAATGAGAATTAGGACTCTGTAATCCTTTCCCACATCTGATGCTCCTAATTCCACATGTGGCCCTGGGGCATATGTCCAGAGAGAGCCTTTGTAGAAAGTGCACACTCACAGGGATGCCTAGGTGTTGGCAGCACATGTGAGAGAATGCATCTGAAAACAAGACGGTTAAACACATTACTGGAACCTGCAGTACAGTGGACAAACACCTTCCAAGTGCTAGAAAGCCCTTGACTGGAGTGAAAGTGATGCGTTTGGTTGATATGCTCTTTCTTGTCTTAGGTAAGTCCTCTGAACCTATGAACTGAACCTTTGTTTTCAGTGTTGACATTACGAGACTTAGATATGGAATGAGCTGCTGACATGTTCAGACACTGATCTATTATTGAAAAATGTGCCTCTCCCTGAGTCTGATTGGTAGTCACTTTGCATTTCAGAGGTAAATAGCACCTGCGGTGAACACTGAATCCAGCCAGCAGGAGCAGAGTGTCTATTAAACCAGCAAATATGGTGAGGTGGATTCAGCAAAACCAGATAAATGAGCTCAGCTGGCCTATGTGGGTCCTCTCTTAAGGTCCTCTCTTCAATGTGCTCCTAAGGCCCTGAATTGTTACAATGACACACACTTGAAAATTGATATTTAACTGTATTGACTTGCTGGTAGTTTTGCCACAGGCAGATCCTGGATCCCATTTTGACAATGGGAAATGAAGCAAAAAGAAATGGATGGCTTAGATCTGTGTGATAAGTCTGTTATTTAAAATGGTATTCGTGTTTGCATTTTTAGAATAGAGGAAAAAGCCTTGCCATTCTGGAATGGAAGTCTTCATCCTGCATTTTAGAGATCTAGGATGAAAGATACTAAAGCAAGAGCTCATCTCACTGTACACTGTCTATGAACATAAACCCTACCCCTCATTGTAGCAAAAATCCCAGTTCCATACCTGGCCAGATAGCAGATGGCAGTTTTCTATGTGTATTAATGTGGAAGTAAAGTCTAAGGGGGTGCATGTCATACCTACTTGTATATGCATGCATGCATTACTAGTAAAGTTAATTTTTGCTTTTTAAACACTGTATTTAAAATAAGCAAACAGGACTACAGCATAGCTACTGACTGACTTAATGAACAGCATACCAGATAAATAGAAGAATATCACAGTTCTCAGTTAAGTTCTCATTTCTCATAGCAGACTTCACGTGACTTTCATCATATAGCTTCATTTTCCTGCACCTCATATTCTCGATCTCTAAAAAATCAGGATAAATAGGTCTTTTATAGGATGTTTGAAGCAAAGATATGCTGTCAGTCTGTAAATTATTTCATTAGGAAATACTGTTTTTTTCAAAAATGAGCCTTCAAAACATGTAAAAACAATAATTTCCATCAAGAAACATAAAAGGTTGCTTCACAAATGTTCAAGACTTGTATAGTGCTGGAGTTCTTGTGAGGGTGGGGCTGGGAGTACTGTTCAGGACCCAGATTTTGTGCAATGCAAGACAAGTTACAGAAGTTCCCATATTTCTTCATGACTGTTACTCTGCTTTGAAGCTAGAGGATGCCTCTAGGGGTAATTAATGCTACAGTAAGATGTACTAGGGGTAAAGGTGGCTATCCCAGGGGAGTCAGAGATCAAATAGCACTGCTGATGGCCTTCACTGGTGAGTACTATTTGGCATCTCCAGTGAGAGCCCACCCATGGCCTAAAGATCAGCAGTTTAGAAGGTTGTCATGATGGAGAAGAAAGAGCACTTTTTTTTCGTAGTGCTGCTGCTGTGTTACCCCCATACTGCTGCCCCTGGGGCTCTGTGCACCCTTCTGGTCACCTTAAATCATACAGAATGGGTTCAGAGTGATGGGGAGCATGCACATGTGATCATTGGGAAAGGTTAACATGAGCACAAACAGGTGGAGACAGGTCAAAGGGAAGTAACTTAAGGAATGGCAGACAGAAGGTGGAAGGGGAACAGGAAAGCTATGCAAGGAAAGAGCTCAGGTTATTGTTCCTTTAATTAGGACAGGAGCTCACTGCCACAAGAACTCAGTGAGTCATTCACAAGATAATTGAGCTGTTGTAGGTGGCAGATTTTGGAAGAGACACAAAACCTATTTCAGACCACAAGTCACTTTTGGATTACTGAGGACCTGCACCTAACATGGGTGCTGTTCAGATTTACACAGTTCTAACACGCCAAGACCATGCTGCCTCATCTATGACAAGACCCTAAACCAGAAAGGTAGCTGGAGCAATCCAGCCAGATCACTCACATAGCAAAAGCATTTTAGACAGAGAGGATAAAACTTGGGTGAGTAACAGAATCAGCTTTTGTCATTACTTGCAATGAAACTCAGGTGACTCATCTACCCTCAAAAATTTATTTCCATGGTACTCTCAGTGTCATTTTTGACTGTGAAAGGTTCAAGTGAATCATTTATGAACATATTCTGACAACTCAGCCAAGGGATATTCTTCCAAGCCTGGTTTCTTGATGAGACAAAAATGGAAAAAGAAAACCCATATTCTGATCAAACTAGAGCTTCATCCAAAATTTCACCTCAGCCTAGGAAAATTTAGTTCAAAGATCTCCTCTGGTCTGTAGCCAAGGATTCAAACTTAAAATCTGCCTGTCAGAAAAGATAACATACAATTACCTACCTCACCAGGGCATTACAAAAATTAGTTATTATTTGCATAGAGTGATTGAATAATTTAAAAATCTTCATCTCTGCTTTTGTGAAAGATTGTCTTTCTAAAGCAAAATAAAGTATTAGTAATTTCAAATTGGTAGCAGAGGCGAAGGCAGTTCTCCAGAGCACAGCTTGGAGATTGTTCAGTGATCCCCAAAAGAAACAGCAGGTGCTGCGAAATAGCTGGAATATGTCATAGAGAAGGACTGGACAGCTTGCTTCTCTATCAGGCCTCCTCTCACAGGATCTGGGACCACCTTCTTGTCCTTCAGATGGAAGACAGAAGCAGTAATTAAGGAAAACCTCAGGAAGTTGTTTGTTTGTTTCATTTTCAGTTCAACTGCCCTGCATTTTTATAAAAATTTTCCTTCATTTCTTGGTTAACCATGCCTAATGGCACCCCTTTGCCCTTCCAGGGTTCAAGGGATACCTGTGCCCCAACTGCAGTGAGAAGATGCACATCCTCTGCTCACCTCCCAGAATTTTGTGCTGCTTTCACCTCACACAGCAGACCTGCAATGACAGGGAAGCTGTACTTTGGTTTTGGTATTTAGATTGCACTTATCAAAACAGTTCATTTGCATTCACAGTCTCACCCTTGATTACACCTGACATTTTAAGTCCATTATGTTTCAAAATGTCTTGCCTGTCATTTGCAAGATAGGAGAAGCAGAGTGTGCTGTGTTCCCAAATGTTGCAAGGCCAAGATCTCTTCTGTCCACAGGCTTCTTCAATTCACCATTAGTTTGCATTTCCATCCACTATACAGTGCACCAGGGCTGAGCAGAGCTCTGCAACAGAAACCTGCTTCAACTAGTTCTGAAGTGCTATGTTGCAGTGTCAGCAACTGTGATCAGGACCTCATGCTGCATGAACCCTCCACACATAGGCCAAGGGCACTGTTTCTGCATTCGGTTCTTTAGGGTAGGGACTTTGAGCTGAATCCTGGTTGCCCAGTGTCAAGAAAGACTGACTTGTATCTCTTTTCTTGGTTTGTCTGATTCGAAAGAAAGTACTGAGAGTTCAAATTGTTAGGCATTTATGTTATGAATTGTTTAAAATTCTGGTATCCAGGTTTCCTCTATCTTTAAAACAGGTGGCCCTTCATTCACACAGGGTGTCACCACTTCTTGTGTCCAGGCAGGATATACTACACAAGTTTGCAGATACAGTGCCTTGATTGGTTTGCAATAAGAGATACCTGTTACAGTTCTATTTTATTGCCTGACTGTTCATAAGCTACCTAACTAAACACCCTTAAAGCCCTACATAAAGGGTGGAGGAAGGAAGGAGATCAGAATAGGATTACCCCGAAGACAGGGTGTTGAGAAGTTCCTGAGGTCTGGGAACACTAGCTTGGTCTCCTGGGCTTGTGCTATCTGCTTCAGTGTGGCCCTATGTGATTTCTCCTGCAGAGTCTCTTGGGTCTATAAAAGAGAAAAAACAGTGAATACAGACATTTCATTTTTACTTCCCAGGGAAGACTCACAGATATGGTTGGGGCTGATCATAACACACATTTATTTGAATCAAAACATCCTTCTGGCTAGGAGTCTCCTGACTGAGACAGGCATGTATCATCATGTGCTGTGGCATAGTGAAGTAACCCCATAAGAACCTGAGATTTACGTCATGTACGCAGTCAATATGCCAGAACAGTTGTTTTTGTACTTTTCTCCTCAACCTAGGATTTCTGGAAGAAATGCAAAGATGGATAAGATTGTGAAGCAAAAAGGGTAATACTGAGAAGAAAAATGAGCTGCATGCTAACCCTGCCAACCACTGAGGAATATTTTTTCCTATTTGCATAAGTATTAGTTTTATTATCTTAACTCATTCCTTCTCTCTCTGTCTCCCCTTAGCTTTGTTTGGGGTTGAGATTAATTAGCATAAGACATTACAGAATATGAATTGCTCCAAACTTCTGCTTTATTCAACAGTTGGGGTGACCAAGACACTTAAAAGCAACTTCTCATTGATATTTCTGGGATGAGATTCAGAAAGGATTTTAACCTACATAGTTTTCATGTGTAACAGGAACTAAAGGAAAAGGACTACATTAAAAGAAAAAGATATCCTTCTCTACCTACCCAATCTTTCAACAGTTCATTTCAGTTATTTATATAATGGAAGACAATAGTTCCAACAGAGAGGGCAATGTACTATGAATTTTCCACTTCTGTGTATCTACCCCCTGTGGTAAAGTTCATAGCAATGACAAAGAAGCTTCTCAAATAGAGCAATTTTTGGTTTTTTTTGTTTTACATTCAAAATACCATTTATAACTAAAATCCCTTTGAACCTTATTAAGAGATTCCAGCAAACATTTTAACTTCTGTTTCTCGCTTAGATCAGCCCAAAGGAATAAATTAGAAGCAACTACCTTATGCATGTAAATGTCCATGGGTATACACATGAGAGCTCTAGGTGTGCAGGAAAATTGCCAACGGACAATATGGTTGTGATCTGTAAGATCTGTAAGAGTGCCTTTTGAAAAGCAACAGCCCCTGATTGTGTTCTTGCTAGTAAATGTCTGAAACTAGATTTCAGGTCTGGAAGGGCTTTTCTTGTGAAACTGTGTTGGCTAAACAGAGATCTGTGTGACTGGTGGAAATGGACATGAAAGTTCAAATATCCCATTCCATAAAATGTCCCTTTATTCTCTTGCTTTTCTGATAGAAGATGCTCCTTTTATTTTTTTTTTTCCAAAGCTATTTCCTCCCCCTTCTTTCTATCTACGAATGAAAAGTGCACTCATTAAGAGCCATGAGATCTACATTTCTTCATTAGAAGTGTATTAAAAAACACACACCAGAATTATATTGTGTATAATGCAGTCCCCATCACATTATGAAGCACCACCAACAAGAAATATTGTCATCAACGTTGTCTTATATTCATTAAGCAAACACTGCTTGAGACGATGCTCAAATCTTCTTCATTTTTCTATTACATGATCCATCGGACTTTATTTTCTTGTGATTATGGAAACAACTGAACATTATGCCTATAAGTTCTAGTTGCTTACCCCATCATTTTCTTTTAATAGGTTTCAACAGCAAAGAGAAAATTAAACCAGGGAAATCTTGTAACAGAAAATGAAGAATACCTGATTATGTGCATTCAGCAAGTACTGAGGGAGGGTAGCTCTTTTTAAGCTATGCCTTTAGGGCACTTTCACCACTTTGCTTCCTAGGTACACAGTTTGCCACTTATTCATATCTTGTGGAGGCATTTCACACAAAATTCCAACTACTTGCAAGACAGTGCTTTGATGAACACTTATCTGAAAGGGAGCAGGGACTGGGTTTGCAGTTTATCCAACAAATGAAAACTGACATAGGCTTTAGCACTTAAATTCCAGCTACAGCCAAACCACTATCTCTCTCAGCCTAGCTGTTGCTGCCTTGAAGGTGGCTGAGGCCACCCTGTCTGACATGAAAAACTGCACATGCACCTGCCATTGCCTCACACCACAAGGGGCTCCTCTCTCAGCTGAACTAAGTGATTGTGCACTTTGTTTCTGCTGAAACTTAGTGAAATCCAGGAGCTGAAGATGCTTCTGCCCATGGGAAGGGATGAGCTGTGTCCAGTAATCACTGCCTAAGCCTACTGGACTCATGAGACAGGGTACAACACAAAACCCAAAGGCTGACACTGGGAGCAGCAGTGTCAGCTGTTGCACTGTCCCTTTTCATGCCCCTAGACCCTTCCAAGGTGCAGTGTTTGCTTAGGAGTGGGACAACTGTTCTCAGGGATTCAGTTTTCAACAAGAGCATCTTAATCAGCAGGCTGTATCTCCCTGAGGAAGCTGTGCCCCCTTAATGGAAAAGAGTTCAATCAGAATGAGGAGGATGTAAATATCTGTAATGTCAATGGGGCATTCAGCTGAGAAGGTGCCTTTGATTCATGAGGACTCTCAGGACTGCTGCTGGATTCTATTCAGTAGCTGCAAAAATAAACAGACATACCAAACCAAACAAAACCCTACCAATAAGAAACTCCTCCTCTGCTCTGGTTCTTTGTTTTTCGATAAGATGTGGATATAAGGTGCTTTCTTCCCCCATGATAATGTTCTAGATGGCAGATGGAGCTTCTGCCCTGTAGCCCTTGAAAAGTGCCCAAGGCATTGACTGACTCAAATGATGCAGCAGGATGCAAATTTGACTGATTATAGGTGACTTGCTGCTCCCCAGTCAGGCTAGTATAGATGCTAGCAACTCAACAGTATAAGAAGAGTAGGCACACAAGTCTCTCCTCCGAGGAAGAGAGATTCTTGTAAATTAGGTGCTGTAAAGGTCACGTTTAGCTTTTGTCCTGTTGCTACTAACCTCTGGGGCCTCTCTGGCAGCACAATACTACCTTAAAAGTGGTTGCAAGCAAAATTTGAGTTCTCTGTAAGCAAGTTGCAGCAACATAAAGGAGCCTGACTCTAAATGAGAGTCAGGCACATGGAGAAGACATAAGTGCAAAAACTCTGCAGGGTATGAAAGGATTCTTTGTTTCCACCACAGCAGCTGGAGATGAACTGCCACCATTCAGTTGCTTTCAGGGCAAAGACAGCCTGGTTAAGCTGAGCTGCCCTCAGTACACATCACAGATGGAGGTATCGTGCTGCAAGAAATTGGTATGTTCTGTGAAGGAGAAAATAATTCAGCTACAGATTGACCTGACTCCATAATAGCGACTGCATGCTGATTTTTACCTCTAAAATTGTCAGTGTTTTAAGATCTACCCAGAATCAATAAATGAGAATTGTTTGGGCTTGTAGCTGGAAGGAACACAGTCCTACCTGATTCATGCAATAGAGG
The DNA here is from genome assembly GCF_000695815.1 of Acanthisitta chloris. NCBI lineage: Eukaryota > Metazoa > Chordata > Aves > Passeriformes > Acanthisittidae > Acanthisitta > Acanthisitta chloris. Next base: position 54,023 of record NW_008669700.1, read on the forward strand.
CTGTTTGTTGCTGGCAAATGTCTCACACCAGAGAAGGACTTGATGTCAAAGCGACAAAGCTGAAGGTAGTCCTTGGCACAGAAAATTGTGCCATAAACTAACTCTGCCTGGCTCTCCTCTTCCGTAGACAGAAAAGAGGAGCTTGTGCTAAAGCACCTTGCTACCATACATCTCAGATTGTTAATCTCACTTTGTAGCTGAATGCAGAAACTGCGTTTCAGTGGTGCTGACTAAGAAAGAACTGCTCCATGGATAAGCAGCCTCACGCTGAGAGCATTTGTGACCACCCTATTGGTATAAGGCAGGCAGGTCAGAAACACCACGAGCCCTTACACATCACCAAGGGTGCTATGTGCCAGGGTGACCCAGTCATAGAATCACAAAATTTTAGGTGTTGGAATGGACCTCACATGCGTTTCAGTGGTGCTGACTAAGAAAGAACTGCTCCATGGATAAGCAGCCTCACGCTGAGAGCATTTGTGACCACCCTATTGGTATAAGGCAGGCAGGTCAGAAACACCACGAGCCCTTACACATCACCAAGGGTGCTATGTGCCAGGGTGACCCAGTCATAGAATCACAAAATTTTAGGTGTTGGAATGGACCTCACAGATCAGATCGTCCTAATACCCCCTGCCATGGGCAGGAACACCTCCCCACTAGACCAGGTTGCTCAAGGCCTCACTCAGCCTGGCTTTGAACACTGCCAGGGTTGGGGTAGCCACCACTTCCCTGGACAACCTGTTCCAGTGTCCACAACCCTCACAGTAAAAAACCTTTTATAATATCTAACCTAAACTTCCTCTCCTTCAGTTTGAACCCATTATCCCTTGTCCTGTGACTGCAGTTCCTAACAAAAATCCCCTCTCTGGCTCCCTTATTGGCCCCTTCAGATATAGAAAAGTTGCAATGAGGACTCCGCACAGTCTTCTCTTCTCCAGGCTGAACAGCCCCAACTCCCTCAGCCTGTCTTCATAGGGGAGAAGCTCTAGTACTTTTACCAACTTTGTGACCTCCTATGGACTTGCCCCAACAGTTCCATGTCCTTCGATCAGTCATCCAAATACCACACTATGTCCTGGCATTGAAGAAGCAAGATGTTCTGAGATCGAGGGGGCACAGTGCATGTTTTGTGAGATTTCCTATCCTGTCCTCAGACACTGCAAGAGCCCCTTTCATCAGGCACATGTCTCCAGGGGGTGTTCAAGGACCATTGAGGAAGTGAGTTTCTTTACAGAACTGCCATGCTTCTGGGAGAAATTGCTCCTTTATTTATTTCCCCAAGTCAGGAATATTAATGCATGCTACTGTAGCAATGTAAGAAAAGGAAACAGTTCAGAGAGTACATGCACACTTTTCCTCTGCCACTGGTGTGCATGAATGCACAACATACTGTTTCTTTTAATCTCACATAACCCCAAGCTGATTGCCAAATGCTGGCTTTAAAATATAGGAAATATAGGGCAAGTAGCACAGTCAGATTTGTGGGGAACGGTGTGACTACCTACAGCACCTAATGGTGAGGAAACCAGGACTTCAGCACAGTTCCCTTTCTTCTGCCTCCTGCCTCTGTTGCAGCTGTAGGAGTATCCTGCCTTCTGCTCTGTTGCTATGCCAGCTTCAGTCAGAGGTTATCTGTATGGTAATACAGAGCTAGTTATGGGTAGCAGCAGCACTTTTATAGCATAATACAAATAAATGAGCAAAATGAACATAAGCTGCTGGAGGACTGGTGGGTACTCTAAGAGCAGCATAGCACTTGTCGGATGACCAGATGACCTGTGCCATGTCTGCTTGCTTTCCCTGGGCATGGACTTGCTGTCTAGAATTCACTGGCAAAGCCAGTACATCCACTCAGACTGCAAGGAAAATGGGGGGGGAGGTGTCCATGTGTTCCTGTCCTGGGGGTTTTTGTTTCCAATCTAGTTACAGTATCTTGGGGTGTTCTTCTCACAGCCTGACCCCCAGCTTGGTGCAACAATCACTACTAATGATCTCTGTGGGTCTCAGGCTAGAGCCTGTGTTGAATAACACATGCAAATTAAAGTTCTGCCTTGTGGCCACTGCGAGTTAATGCTTTATAGGCATCTATGCTGGTGCCTCCACTAGACATTACTGCCCCAATGACAGAGGTAATGACTCTTTCCTACAGCCCTAGCAGTTCAAAGCCCCAAACCACTGCTGATTTCAGCTTCTTTACAGATTTTGAGCAATAAATTAAAGTGGGTGATGAGCAGAGGCATTCACTGTTCTCCTGCCTTAGCTGGCATGCAGTAACTCCTGAGAGATGGCTGGACATAATTCCACCTTATACTCCCCTCCAACATGAATCCTAGTGACATGGAATCCTGAACTGTTTAGTTTGGAAAAGACCTCTAAGATAATCAAGGCCAACCATTAACACAACACTGCTGAGTCCACCACTAAACCATGTCCCTCAGTGCCAAATCTACATGTCTTTAATATACCTTCAGGCATGGTGAGTCAACCTCTTCCCTGGCCAGCCTGTTCCAGTGCTTGACAACCTTTTCTGTGAAGAATTTCTCCCTAATATTTAATCTAAACCCTCCCTGGCACAAGTTAAGACTATTTCCTCTTGTCCTTTCACTTGAGACATGGGAGAAGAGATCGACCCCCACCTGGCCACAATCTCCTTTCAGGTAGTTTTAGAGAATGATAAGGACCCTCCAATCGTCTTCTTCTCTAAACACCCCGAGCTCCCTCAAGCACTCCCGATCAGACTTGTGCTTCAGACCCTTCACCAGCTTTGTTGCCTTTCCTTGGACACACTTCAGCACCTCAATGTCCTTCTTGTAGTGAGGGGCCCAAAACTGAACACGGGGTTCAAGGCACTGCCTTACCAGTGCCAAGTACAGAGGAATGATCAATTCCCTAATCCTGCTGACCACGTTGCTTCTGATGCAGGCCAGGATACTGTTGGCCATGAAAATAGCAAGTGCACAGGGAGATCAGGGAAGGCTGGGGTGGTTTTTTTTCTGAAAAATTGACAGAGCAATGTGTAATACAAAGGACAGAAACATCCAGTGCCTGATTTTTGACCTCAGACTTTCAGTGTGACCCATAAACACACACTGGCTTAGGCCACACAGGGGGTAGAATGTTCTCTCTTCCAACTCTGGAATTACAGCAGATTCCTAGAAATTGCTGCAGTACATGTTTTTTCTTGTTTCTATGTGCCCCATTGTTCTTCCTGGTTTGCTTTTGCATGTCCATTTGCATTCCTTTATCCAGAATCTTTTCCACAATTTCTTATACATGCTGGTGTCCAGTACAGCATAATATAGCTTGATTGGCTCACAATCAACACTTCATAATAAAAATCACATGCTATTGTCTGATATAAGTCATACACAGTGGAGAATAATTTAATTCTTTTTCTCTCTCATACCAAGAAATTTGAGAACACTGGTAATTCTGCCATAATGCTGTGTGTCACTTTGGAGACCTTCAGAAGCCTCTGTTGCAAATAGCTATCAATTTGTGAGACTTTAGCAAGCTTTATGTAGCAGTTTGGCAGGTAGCATTACTGCAATAAGCACTAATTTTGCCTATAAACAGGTGCTACTTCCCGTTCTTGAGGGATTTCTTTGGTAGGAGGTATTATATTAAAAATAGACACTCTTAGTTTTGCAATTATCTCAGAAATCAAGTTAAAAATACAGTTTTAAGGGTAACTCTTTACTGACAATGAATTGTGCATCACATTGTCTCCTCTGTTCTGTGTACATTCTGGTTTTAAGCAGTACAGTATGGCATCACTCTATGAGGTTAGCTGAGATTTTGGAAATAAAGTTCTTCACTGTGTAACTTTCCAAATCTTACTCTCCATTTCCTTGTCCTTTCTGCACTACAGGCTGCCTTTTCCATCAGGTTGTGATCTTCAGCAATCAGATAATACACTTCAGTGTCACAAAGTCCCAGCATCGCAAAATTCAGATATTACCTTGATGGCGTGAAGATGTGTCAATCCCTTTTTTTGAAAAAAGTTAAACTTTACGCTAAATATACTTATATTGGAAATTTATACTAAAATAAGAGAAAGAAACTTCTGCCTCCCTCAAGAGTGCTGTATTACTTAAAAGCTGCCATTATCTATGGAGATAGAGGAGTACTGTTTTATCCCATATTGTACAAAGCCTACAAAGGCATCTCAGTGTGAGATGCTGTCTACAACACTTTTGCATAGGATATCAGTAGACCTTTATCCACCAATTCTCTCTTGACTATCAATCCTGTGGTTTCTAGGAAAGGTGTTGAGCTCACACCAGACTTTAAATTTGTTGTGGTTTAACCCCAGCTGGCAACTAAGTACCATGCTGCTGTTCACTCGCTCCCCACCCTCACCCTTCCCCCACAAGGAGAACTAGCAAAAAAAAGATCAAACCTGTGAGATAAGAACAGTTTAATAAATGAAATTTAACAATAATAATAACAATGGTGATGATGATGATGTAACGAAAAGAGAGAGGAATAAAACCCAAGAAAGACAATTGGTGCACAACACAGTTACTTGCCACCCACTGACCAATGCTCAGCCTGTCCCTGAGCAGCAATCCAGCCCTTCCAGCCAACTCCCTCCAGTTTATATACTGGGCATAGTGTTCTATGGTATAGAATATCCCTTTGGCCAGTTTGGGCCAGCTGTCCTGTCTATGCTTCCTCCCAGCTTCTTGTGCACCTCCTCACTGTCAGAACATGAGACACTGAAAGTCCTTGACTTAAGGTAAGCACTGGTGAGCAAGAACCAAAACATCAGTGTGTTATCAACATTATTCTCACATTAAACTCAAAACCCAGCTCTGTACCAGCTACCAGGAACAAAATTAACTCTATCCCAGCTGAAATCAGGACACCTGGCTAAGTGAAATGCAATAAGGTGAGGTAAGAAGGAAAGTTTTCTTCTGGACATTTAGTCAGCAAGAGCAAGTCTGTGAGAGAGAAAACCCAGACACCAGTCATTATGGCTTTAGCATTAATCAAATTGCAAAGTAAAACTGAAGAGTTAGCCAAGAAGTGAAGTCATGCTGAACAGCATAATGTCACCTTCTAAATGAAAGCTTTATATGACACCATTGCTAGGATGCCCCATCCAGGTGGTATGGTACTCCACCTCACCAGCCTATGGTTTTTCTCTAATCCTGTGAAGGTTAGATATTAAAAAGCCTTTTACACACAATGAACTGGACTAAGCTGGTCCACAAGCAGTAACATGACAGAGCTTTTTAGAGAAAGGTTTTCAGAATTTCTGTCTTGCTTTTGGAAATGATCATCACCAAAGACCAAAATTAGAAGAAATCTGGGATGTTTTTACCTATTACAATTAGTTAAGCTACTAAATCAAATGACATCTACCTGGAGTTATGAAAAGCCTTTGACACTGGTGACACTGGAATGGGTTGCCCAGAGAAGCCGTGGATGTCCTATCCTTGGAATCACTCAAGGCTCCTGGATGGTGCTTCAAGCAACCTGGTTTAGTGGGTGGTATCCCTGCCTATGGCAGAGGGGTTGGAACCAGATCTTCAAGGTCCTTCCAACCCAAACTGTTCTATGAGTCTATGATTTTGCAGATAGCGAGCTAAAAGAAAAAAAGATCTTTTCAGTAGTTGTCTTGGTCTGTGCTCACCAGCTGTTAGAGGCAAAGAAATCTGTATCTCTATAGCTTCCGGATACATGGCTTAGCTCAGCAGACAGTTTTCCAAGCTGCAGTCACAAGGATTACTAACTAACTACTCATTGCTATTATCTGTGACTAGATATTAATTTTGGGGTAGAGCTTGTACATTAGAGCTTTTAGGAGAATGTTAATAGTGTAATGGGAGGGGAGGAGAACCTGTTGATGCTGCAGTAACTGAAGAATGAGAAATTAAGTGAAAATGTTGCAAAGCAATAAGTAATCTAACAAACCAGCACAATTAAGTGGAGCAAAAATTACTCAGTATTTATTATCACTTTTGTATTTGCATTCACCATCATTCATTTATGCAATTTTTGTTTGTAATATTGTATTGATCCTTTTGCAAAGGAAGAAATATACTGATTTTTTTAATATGATACTAAAAAATTTTATTAATGTTCTTTTAAACAGGGTTGTGCTGGAATATTTCAAAAGCATTTCATTATCCTTAGGGCTGGAGCCCAACTATTTACCAGTAATGGCTCAAATACCAAATCTCAGTCTGCTTATACAAATCACTTTTGAGAAGGAATTGGTTTACAGTGAATTCCTTTGCCTTGGAGCTGTTTCCTGCATTGTATAGGTATTTGCAGATATGAGAAGTAGGCAAAATGTCTGGAAGCTCTGGGTTGCTAAAGAAAATAATTATGGGTTTAGGAGGGTTTTCTTAAGTACCTAAGTAGCTTATAAACTATTTCTGTGGGTTTCAGCCTACTGTGATACATCTGCAGACCTCACCAGGTATGTATCTGAATCCCAAACATCTTGGAAAATAAAAAAAATATACTGCAACCACCTTTCCCAATTTGTGATACTGAGTGTTTCATAATTTATATGCATTTTAGAAATCCTTTGCATACATTTTAAGTAAATTTATTTCTCCAAAACACTCTCCAGGGATGAGATAAGTGCATTTCTGAGAAACTGTAAGAGATCCTGGGCAGATCTATCTCAAGCAGACTGATGCCTTTTCACAAGGGCAAATGATACCAATTTGTGTTTTCAGGCTCAGTGCATCTCCTGAGATACAGGGAGTTTGTGTCCAGCCAGCATGTAGTGCTTGCAACCGGTTCCAGAAAGTCAGCAGATATTTTGGTTTTTAACGTAGGTAAACTAGGCCTTGATCAAACATTTATGCTATTCCAGCAAGTTGTAATGCAAGTCAGTTTGTCAATCATGCCCCCACACAGATCTATTATTCTTTTTGATTGCCAGATACAAGAGAATTAAAAACAAAGGCTCCTAAAATCGTTTGATTGTTCTTCGTGTAAGTAATCAATTGCTCCTAAACTGCCTAATAAATATATGATTTTATGAGATCTCTTTTACAGTCTCCCTCTTTGCTCTCTCTGAATGCTCAAAATATACGGCTGCCCTATAAAACACGCTCCTCCTTGCAGGCAGCACGAAATGATCTTCAGCTAGCAGCTGAGATTGCTTCCAGCACAGAGTAATCTTGAGCCAGAAGTGGCCTTTGATAGTCGTCTCTGATCAAGACAGGCCTAGCAATCCCTCTGAGCACAGGAATAGCTGAATTTCAGATGGGGCTGTGATGAACTTTATTCATATGAACATGCTCAGCAGCCCTGATAGTAACAGACACTGCAGTGCTGTAGTGGCAATGAAATTTTGGGACTTTGGTTAGGCAGGAGCAGAACATACTTGATGGAAGATAATTGGTGAAATAGTCATAAACCAGCTTGTTATCAGTAGTGGATAGATAAAAACTGAATTTCATGTTGTTAGGATGTGACCTCCCCTGCAAACAAGATCATACCTCAGTGGACCAGTTCTGCTAAGCATCTGGGAATAACCTTGTGTTGCTGTGGAGGGTGTCATTTCCACATCAGCTTAAGCTGATATAAGAATGTATTGCTGCTGAAAATGGTGTCTTATTCCCTCTTCCAACTTGTGTTTTCAAGTTCCTGTGCTTGACTTGTAGCAATGCAAGTAAAAGGGCAGAAAAACACAAGGTGGGGGGAGGGAACCCTTCTGACAAGGGCTTGCTTGGTACAGAGCAGTAGCCAGACTGCCTGCTGAGAGGGCAGCCTGGAAGGACAGAAGTCCTTTGCTGTTTGGTCAAATACACAAAACATCATCCTGAAAGTTTTCAAACTGGTAATAGCACAAAGTAGGGGATGCACTGCGGGAGCAGCACAAATCTCCTTTCTGCAGCAAGCACTCCTGCATTGTCTAGAGGATGCTGGAAAGGCAGAAGTTGTCTTGGCAGAGCAACAGAAGTGCAACAGCAGCAGGTAAGCACTGAACTCAACTTTCAATAAATGACAGCTGGTTAAGTTTGCTGTCTGAAAATCAATCATCTGGTTGTGGTTTCACCATTGAAAGCGTCAGTGTGGGAAAGAACAATAGGTGAATTCTGAGCTACACTTATGAAGTGTGATGTTAAATTAATCTATACAGAGGAAATTAAGCTGTCTCTTTCCCAAGTGCTGAACCAGGAGTGTGTTCAATTTCTGCTCTTCTACTGCACAACTTCAGACCAGAGCCATGTCTTTCCACTTCCTCAGTGACTTGCTTGTGTTGCATCTCTGCCTAGCATCCACACCCCCAGGCTGAAGTATTTGTGGGAGGGAGTTTTGCCCTGGCAAAGGGTCACTCAGAACCAGCACAGGAACCATAACCTACTCCCTCACAAGGTACGGAGTTAACGTGTGCAAGCAGCCCCTGAGAAGTGTCTGCAGCACCCTTCTCTTCACCATATCTGGGCAAGGTAATTTAGGAGCTGAACTGCCTTTCTATCAGTTCAGAACAAATGCCAGTGCAGGGTAGTTTCATGGGACGAAGCTCAGTGAGGTGAAGGCTGCCAGTGCTACGTGAAGTTTCATACAACCATAGGGACAGTCTCTGCCTAAGATTGCCTTTGGAACAAGTAAGCTTCACAGCAACATCTTAAATCCTCAGGGCTATTGACTTTGCACTAGTTTTGAACTGTTCACTGGTGGTACATCCAAGCCTTAGCAGAACATGACCTCTTTAGCCCTCTCCTCATGAAAAGATTGGGCACTTAAGATGCCGCCACCAGCGTTTAGACTTTCTCCTTGACAATCCCCCCCCCCCCCCAAAAAGCCCCCCAAAACCCCCAAAACTTAAAAAAAAAAAAAAAAAGATATAGCAGTTATCCATATTTTGGAAAGATTTCACAGGGGCTGAAATCAGCTGCTCAGATGCCCCTTGTGCATCAACACGTGGAACTGTTGTAAGTTGCTAAGCTTTCTGTTGCCTGTCCTGCTTTGCTGTCGTTTGGGCTTCAGGAGCTTGCTAAGCTAGCCTGTAATACATCTTCAACAAGAAACAAGGAGTAACAGGAAAGCAGCTGCAGCTGAATAGAAAGGCTGAAAGCCACAACAGCAATGCAGAGTCTCTGATGCTGTTTCTCAATCCAAGGCATTTATTATCTCATTCTGCAAAACATTTTTCCTATTCCTACCTGCTGCTGCAACTACTGCCTCGTTTACCATTCATTTACTGCACAGTCTTTAGGAAAGGGTGTTTATGAGATAATCCATCTCTTTTCACATGCATAATAAAGAATAAATTAATAACTACATTAATAAACTAGCCACATTATTATAAGCTCTTTTCTTTATTGTTGGTGTAAATCATGAATCTCCCTCAACCCAAATTATACCACAGAGCACAATTCTTACTAAAATAAATCAGAATTTTCAATTATTTTTTTCAATTTATAGCAACTTACCTTGTCTACCTACTTGTATACCCCCAGTGATTCTACTGCCTGCAGACACCAATCAGGAACAAAACGTGCATTACAATTTTTAGAAGCAAAGTGTTTACAAAGTTATACATATCAAGAAGTGGGTTAGCACTATGTATTTCTTCTCAAAAGATTGTGTAATTATTCCTCATCAACCTCCAGACTTACATACCAACAGCTGGAATTGCCTTCACTATTACTTCCTGCCAGTATTGTGAATGGTGACTACAGAAATCCTGTGACATTCAGAACTTTGACATGATGAAAATTAATCTTCATTTTAGGAACATGGAAGCAAGCAAATGTGAATGTTAATGTAATTAAACACTTGCCAGTTGGGGAATGCTGGGCATGAGGCTTGAACTTATGACTAACATCACTTTCTCACAGCTGTGATGCATGTGTTTATAGAGAAGAGAGATGTGCTGAATTCTAAAATATTTAACATTTGCAAATATGTATCATGCTCCCTCTGTGTAGTTTGTTGTCATTCCAAATGAAGCCATCAAAGCCACTTGTCTTGTACTCAGGATATTTTACCTGCCTTTGCTTCTACATGGTATGTGACCACTAGTCCCAGTGCTAGAGCTGAGGGCAAACCATAAAACCTGGAAACGTATTCAGTTTTCCCCATTGTTCTTTATTTTGCTTCTGCAACTCAGAAGGGGATTTTCTCTTTCCAATTTTCCTTGTCTGTGGACAGAAGTAAAAGAAGACATTTCACACATATTACCCTAATTTTCAGCATAAGAATTATATTTCTGGTAAAAAGTCTTTTAGTGTAAGACTGTAATGACTAATATTATGCAATGTGGCTAAATAAATCCAAAGAATGACAAAATCTTTTCTATTTATCTACCAATATTCCTGATTTGACACAAGAAGACAGTACATGACTGTGTCACTAGATGTGAGGCATTCAAACACTGAAATAAGTGGAAACACATGATGTCTGGGAGCAAATTTATTTCCAGGATAAGGGTTTCACAGTCAATTGTTGCATACCCAGCATACCAAATCCAGCCTTTGGACTGGCATCTGCCTGGAGAACCTGCCATGTTACCTCCTTTTCATTTTATTTCAGGCATAAATTAATTCAGTGGCAGCTGAAGAGGCTCAACATTCACGTCCCAACTAGGAAAAGACTAGTTGAAACTAAACAATCTGCTTTGCCTTTCAAGGTCAAAAGTGTGCTGTCCTTGGGTTTAAATGTGCAGATATACCAAATATTCCCCCTTTTTCCCCCAACCCAAACTGGTGAGACTCTGAGGAGCAGGATGGGTTAAAGCCCAAGGTGGCAATGCCACGTCCAGGTGCTCGGGAGGACTGCAGATTTTCAGCAGGTCATGAATTTAGACCATAATCTCTGATACATGTGCCTTATAGGCAATGCCTCTCTTGTCCTCCCTCCTAATGATAGCTCAGCCCCTTGAGCCTCAGCAGAAGAAGAAAAAGTGAATGAATCTTTCTCTTTGAGACTGAAACTGGGATGTGGCTTCCCTCAGCCAAGAAAGAGCAGGGAGGTCTGTGAACCTCAGGCCCAGCCTAAATTTCCTTTTCCCTTCTTTAGCTCAGGGATGATGACAGCAGCAGCAAAATGTTTGTTGTTGGCTAGCCCAGGGCAGCTGTAGAGCACTCACACCTTACAGGGTCTATTTTTTCTCAAGACACTACAGCATTGGCTCTGTCCCTCAAACTCCTTGGTCCACTTCTGTAAGGGAAGAGAGTGCAAACATCACTTCTCCAGAGAGGAGGTGAAGAGGATAGGCAATAAGAGAGACTGCTCCCACCACTCCTTGAGGCCAGCCTTGAGGACAGGAGAAATAGGACCAAGGACATTGCCTTGCCATCTGTTCAACTCACTCAACAGGCACCAACACATTGCAGTGGGATGTGCTAAAATGAAGACACCCTTCATCTGCTCTTCCAATGCGGTATGCTGTGGGATCCCTCATTCCACCTCCAATCTTCCTTTCCCAGGAAAACGGAAGAATGGACTTCACCTGCCGTGAAAGTCAGTTTACCCCTTGCTTAATGAATTTACCTCACTTTTAATGAGTTTCAGCATATCTTCATGGAAGGTTTACATGTGTTTAGCTTGATCTTTTTTTCTTCAGTTCATTAAGCAGATAATGAAGATAAAGCTCAAGTACTAGGACTGTTAGTGAGCAGATCGTGGCTAAAGTAGAGCACCCATTAAAGCCCAAACTAACTGCTTCAGGTAGAATTTCTAGTTATGGAACTATTAATTAAAACATTTCACCATGTTAACAAGTCCTGTTTTTTTATGTATGTAATAAAAATGAATCTACATAATAAAAATTAATCTATTAATCTTCAATGTGCATATGCCCAGAAAGAAATGAGCGAGAGCATTTAATTTTCAATCAGCATTTCTGGTGGATGAATGCAATTAAGTACTGTCATATAAAATATCTGTGATAGCTTAAGGGTGTAGAGTGAAACTACATGAATAAATAAAAAGGCAGTGAATGAATCATAAAAACTTACATCTAAACCATGGAATTCTGCTTTAAAATAGTAAATCAGGATTACCTTAAGCACATGCACATATTCATGTGTACATACCTATGTGCTCAACCTGCATTTCAAATCCCTTCAAAAATATCCACCTCATTTTGAACCAGTGGGCACACACGCAGTTGTGTGATGCTATTCCAAGCAGCTAAAAATGCAGCTAATCCAAAAATTATGGTAAAATATTTATAGAAATTAATTTATAAACTTATACATTCTGGTCATTTCCTGTTACAAAGGCTGTTCCACAAGTCCCATTGTAAAACCTTACTTTCCATTATGGCTCACATATCTGCTCCAGGCAAGCTCCAACCTCTCCATGCATCCTAGCCAACCCTGGTCAAAGAAATTTCTGATCTAATTGAAGATGGAACAAGGTTGGGCTTGCAGAAGAAGTCAAGACACAACAACTGCAGGGCTGCCTGGTCATAATGGTGGGAGGAGAAGCTGAAACTGATGGGGCAGGAATATCAGGAGCCACTGAGTATAGGGTAAAGAAAAGATTTTGACAAGAAAGAGGGATGAAGGGAGAACTGATCTGGAGGGATGAAGGCCTGGGACAGAAACAATGACAGATACAAGAGACAATTTCTTCTGGACAGAAGCATCAGGAGGTAGACAGGAGCTGAGGACAGATGTCCCTGAGCCATGGCAAGAGTGGGGCAGAGCATGGAGATCAGACGAAGATTTGATGGGATTCATGAACTAAATATTTGGATCAAAAGCAAATGACAAGACTTCACAGAATTACAGAATAATCAGAGTTGGAGGCGACCCTTGAGGACCATCTATTCCGACTCCTGGCCCTGCATAGGACATCCCCAATAATCACACCATGTGCTTGACAGTGTTGTCCAAACATCTCTTGAACTCTGTCAGTCTTGGTGCTGTAGCCATTTCCCTGGGGAGACTGTTCCAGTGCCCAGCCACCCTCTGGGTGAAGAACCTTTCTCTAATCTCCAGCCTAAACCTCCCCTGATGCAACTTCAGACCATTCCTTCAGGTCCTGTGGCTGGTTGCCAGAGAGAAGAGGTCAGTGCCTGCCCCTCCACTTCCTTTTGTGAGGATGATAAAGTGATGAGGTGTCCCCTCAGTCTACCCTTCTCCAAGGTGAACAGATCAAGTGACCTCAGCTGCTCTTCATATGACTTCCCCTTAAGGCCCTTCACCATCTTCGTGGCCCTCCTTTGGACATTCTCCAATAACTCAATAACTTTTTTATATTGTGGTGCCCAAAACTGCACACAATATACAAGGTGAGGCTGCACCAGTGCAGAGTAGAGCGGGAAATCACCTCCCTTGACCAGCTGGCAATGCCTTGCCTGATGCACCCCAGGACACAGTTGGCCCTCCTGGCTGCCAGAGCACACTGTTGGCTCATATTCAACGTGCCATCAACAAGGTCCCTCTCCACAGGACTACTTTTCAGTATCTCATTCCCCATGAAAAGGTTCCTGTGGCTAGGTCTGATGAAAGAAGATGCATTATAAAGTGGTGGTGGTTAAGCAAAAATAGAGAAATCATATCCCTACATGCAAATTTATTTAGTTTTTGTTGCATATTTTTATGAAGAGTGGGATTAATTTGCCATTTCTATTGAACACTTGGATTAATGAACTTCTTTTTTCTCTTTTAAAAGTATTTTGGTGCATAGTAATTTGGTGCACACTCCCACAAACACAAGTACCTATGGCACAAAGAAATGAACTGCTGAAACATAAAGTATACTAGCTGAAAAAGTGTTAGCGATTTCCTCAAGGCTTTGAGAAGTGGTGAGTAACAACCACCAAAACAAATACTGTCCACTGAAGAATATTTTTAAACTGACTTGTTCACTGAAGACTTTTCCCAGACATATTTATTATAAAATACACTATGAAGTGGTTTGTCTGGATTTCGGAGAGGAATGGCCTGGAAGCTAAATCATAACCAAATTTGTAATTAAAAAAAAGCAAAAGAAAGTGCAAATAGACCATATTAAAACTTGCTTATTACATTTTAGTATTCTCAGAATGTTGTTTTCTATATATTTTCTTTCCTGATGCTACATCCTCATTTAATTTTTCCTTTCTGTCAAATCTATTTAACTCACAGTCTTTGTAGCTTAACACTTTCTCAGTGGCAGCAATTGTATTTCTCTATTATCCCATTCAGGTATAGGTTTTAGCTGTGGCAATATAAAGCTAAATGTGCTTGAAGATTGTTTCACAAGATCTATGTAGGCTTTAGATTTCATTAAAGGTTTATTTATTCTACTGAACAGAAGCACTGTTTCAGCAGTGTGAGAATCATTTCAGCAGTGTGAGAATAGAATTCAAATAAATTAAAATCAGTATAAGGCCCACTAACAATATTTTGCTCATTTAGAATGGATTTGTAATAGGCTACTCAAAATAACTATTTCCCTTCTTTTTAATAGTAGGAGGATGCTTAGATATTCAAGTCTATGGCTTTTATTGAATTAACTAAAGAGTAGTATTCTATAAACAAACAAGATACTGATTCTTGAGTTGAACAACAAATCAAAACTTCTTGTACAAGTTGTAGCAGGGCAGGTAATGTGAGCAAATATATTTTGCATTTTATGTAATATATAGCAAATGAAGGCAATTTCTTTCTTACTTAGAAAGGGAATCTACTTATTCCTGACTGGAACATACACTCATACCTAACCTGCAAGAGTGGCAAATACCACAATTTAATATTTAATGATCCCATCATCAAACTGGTTTTATATGCCCTGTAAATATTAATTTAACACTCATTACTTTTTTATCTGATATCCAATGTTGGGGTTTTATTTAAATACCAGTCGATGATGAGATGATGCCTACCAGTCTACTGCAGACTGGTAAACTTAATTTGGGTAAATCTTTGGTGGCCAATAGAGATCAGCAGTGTGGTACGTGAGAGATTTTGATACTGAAAATAGAAGCAAAGCTCCACCAAACTCTCCACAAGTGAAGAGGAAACTTTAACACTGCTCATCAACTGTCAGAACAAATCATCTACATGTGATGGGATATGATTTGGAAGAGAAAAAATCCCAAACATAAGACCATATTTTTTTCCTAGTTTTTGGTGCTGGTTATTCCTTTGCAAACTTGTCTTCCATTAGGGCCTTGTATGTGGAATTGTCTTCCCTGGAGCAAGTCTGCTGGAAGCGTTCCCTACTCCAGTGGGTGATATGACCAGGAAAAGGAGAGGAAATGGGGCATGTCCTGCCAGTGCACAGCAGGATTAAGGATTCCCTGGATGAAGCATTCTTTTTGATGTACTTCCAAGACCTGAATTTTTTTCTAAGTGTTGCCTTTTTTTTTGATAGGAACATGCAAAATCTTCTTACCTTTTGTCAAAGTCACTTGTGAAGTTCTGCAGCTTCCAACTTGCCAAACACTGGACTTGTTCAACCTTGTTGTAATATCCCCCTGAAACAAGAGTTCCAGAGGAATCATAATGGCTTTGGAATACAGTGCTGTGCTCCTCCACATATATCATTAAAATCAAGGGTCTGTGCATCTCAGCAAATTCTCAACAGCAGACTTTGTGTCTCAAGTATGGAAATAGTCTAGGAATAAGCTTTTGGTTTGGTCTCCTCTCCACCACTACTTCTTCCCTGACAGAGTTCTCTGTCTCACAGTTGCTTCTGTTTCTGTTCACTAGCAGGCAAGTGTATGTAATATCTAGAGCAAGCAAGATGTGGTACTTGGTCTTACTGCCTATTTGCAAATCATAGAATCATAGAATCAACCGGGTTGGAAGAGACCTCAAAGATCATCGAGTCCAACCCTACTGCAGTTACTAGACCATGGCACTAAGTGCCACATCCAGTCTCATTGTGAAAACCTCCAGGGATGGTGAATCCACCACCTCCCCGGGCAGCCCATTCCAATGCCTGATTACTCTTTCCTAATATCCAACCTAAACCTCCCCTAGCAGAGCTTGAATCTGTGCCTTCTTGTCCTACTGCTGGTTGCCTGGGAGAAGAGACCAACCCCCACCTGAATACAACCTCCTTTCAGGTAGTTGTAGAGGGTGATAAGGTCACCCCAATTGTATTCCCACCCAAGGATGGCAGATGGGGGGAAATATGGATGTACTTCTGCAATTTTCAGAAGGATCTGACAATTATTAATAGTTAGTCTTTAGATAGCACTTTACATTTACAAATCTCAGTACAAGCTGTATTTAATTAATGATAAGTCCTTAAATACACAGCAGTTGAACTAATGCAGCTTAGAATGACTGATGTCTGCAGACAGAAGAATCATTAACCTTAATGAATCACATTTGGGATAGTGGATGGAATAAATATTAGAAACATACTTGGACAGTGCGTGACAGGCTGGTAAGATAAAAAAATAGTTATCTGACACAAGCTGTTCTGTGGTATTCCAGCTTTTGACTGTTTTCCTGGTAGACTGATAGCCACAGGGTAGCTGAGGTTGCCGTGTGCAGTGATAAGAAGATACGCAGTGCTTGCTCATGATGCCACAGGCACTGGTTTTCTTAGTCTAGCACCAGTACTGCCAGGGCACTACTGATTCCTAATGTTTTTAGCAGATGCAGAATCAAGTCTATGAGTAACCCTTAAATCACTGTCAATTTTAAGCTTTTGGAAAGGAACAAAATGCAGCATTACTAATTATAATTTTAACATCAATAATGTCAGCATTGCAGAACCTTAATGAAAGATCTAAGTGAAGACCGTCACCTGTTTGAGCAGATCACCATAATGATTTTGTGGTATGAAGTTACTTGGGATAAAACAGCTACCTCCTGAGACAGGCTGAGAGTGATTGTCTTCTTGGTACAACAGCATTTCAATGTTTGACCATCCATTAGTTACAGGTACTGCATTCTCATAAAATCCCTGCAATTCACTGGCTCTATGCCCTGTATCACTTTTTGGAAACACCAGACACTATCTCAATGTAATATATTTACAATTGCATTTTGAATATATCTAGAGTGACTGGCAGACAGATCAATTTTTTTGATAAAAGAGACTTTTCTGATATTAAAAAAAATCTGTCTAAGCAGTCTGCATTTAAATTTTCCTTTAATATATTGCTGTTAAAATTTCTGTGCCTGCTTCAGTGTTTATAAGTAACACCATTATTCCATGACCAGATAAGCACCATTCATTTTCCATTAAATTTTCTCATCCTTAACCCCTTGAATTGAGGGAAATGGCAGGCACATCTGATTCAGAGGTTGCTAGCAGAGACTGCAGCTGAAGTCATCAAGTCATATGAGCACTGATTGCCCACCCTTGCACCCACGGGTGCCTGAAGGGCTCCTCTCAGTCTTGCTGCTTAAGCTTCCTTATCTCTACTGAGGCAAAAGCTGGGCTTGACTGACATTTTTACCGACTCCAGAATTCTTGCAACAGCATGAAAGTCCTCAGAAGGTTGTAAAAAAACCCACTTTCTCAGCTGAACAGTTGTTATTTCTGTAAAAAAAACACTTTCTCAGCTGAACAGTTGTTATTTAACTGTACAAAAATCCGTGGCCCATACCAGGACCGCAAGGTGCAGGTATAATCACACTGAATGCTGAGGTTAGACATTCCTGTGTTTCAAACATATATATGCTATTACCAGGAATATCATAAATGATCTTGATATTATTCTCATTTCTCAAAGTGATCTGCCACATTAAACCAATGTGTATTCTTTCAGTTGTGTAAGATATAGAGGCTTTGCTCCTTTCTGCTCACACAAATTAGCTCCCTTCTACAGAAGCAAAGGAGAAGAGGACACAGATCTTGCTACAAGTATGGGTAGCCTGGTAGCTATGGTAGCAAGCCATTGCAAGGGTGAACCCTGTTTTGGAAATAATGGTGCACAGGTTATGTGGAGTAAAATACACACAGATTTGTTTACTAGTAAGCTGCTGTGATAAACAGAAATGAAAAGGATTAGGCATTCCTTTGGGAAATGTGTCTCTTCTTCATATTAATTACACTGACAGTAGCTTATTAATGCTGTGTCAGCTTTTGTTTACAGTTTTCACAGAAAAAAAAAAGAACTCCTACAATAGAATGTGAATATAAAGACATTCATTTGTTTGCTTGGTGCATATTTCAGTGGCTATTTAAATAAACAAATGAAGATATCCTCACCATTATGAGACAAGGCAGAATATCTGAACTAAAATAATGATAGAAAACTGTCAAAGCCTCATGTTTGGTGCTTGGGAAATGCATAATATATGTAACTTTTTTTTTTTTTTGTAGAATCAGAGAGTCATCTTGCACAGCTCACCTTCAATCTCATTTTCTCCAGAGCAGTTTGGGCTTAAGTTTTTTGAGGCAACATGAAGGGTTCTAGGTCCATGAGAAGCCACGCTTCTTGCTCTTTTACTCAGCTATAAAAATCATTATAATACCTTTACATTATAATAATATAAAATCATCCATATTGGTCCCCTATGAGACATTTGCTTTTCATACCTCAGGGAAACAAACCTAACTCCCTTCCCCAGCACAGCAGGAAGGGCCCATACCAACATTGTGCTGTAATGCATATGGTCCTGCCAAAGTGAGCAAGAAACACACAGGACACTGCTTGGGTTTTATAAATAAAACAACAGCAATCTGTCTTGTTTAAGAAAATGAAATACCCAGGAAAAGGCTAAAGAAATGGTTTGTGTTTTCAATAGAAAAGAAACCTAATGCTTTATCAGACCTCTGTTCTAGTGTATGTAAAACACCCTGGTCTTGTGCAATTTCATGTGTAGCTGTGACAGAAACTCCATTGGGACCCTTAAGACAGTGTGGAAAAAGTCTGTGTGCAAGTGTGTTGCACCATAAAAAAACCCTTTTCTTCTGTTTTTCTGCTTAGTTGCTTAACTCTTATCAAGGTCCCTCAAGAGTTTATCACTCTCTCCTCCACACCCTGCCTCAGTCCTGGTGGAAATACCAAAGATCTCAGTGGCAAGTACTTCACTCATTAAATTAGGATCTTCAAATTGAAAATGCAATCTGTAATTTTCTAGCAGTCTGCCCTGCCTGGGATATTAATCATGCATTGTTTGCTGGGGCAAGGACTTGGTGCTTTATCATAAAACAAACTCTAAATATATAAGTATCAGTAATAAAACCACTCTGGCTGTCTGGGACATGCTGCTGAGTTTTACTGTCAGAGGTACAGAGAAAAGCTGCTGGACCAAAACTCATCACCCTGAGTTGTCCCTGGCATGTTTCCCTCAATGCTCCTGGCATGACAGTGAGTCAGGGAAAAGCTGCTGGACTAAAACTCATCACCCTGAGCTGTCCCTGGCATGCTTCCCCCAATGCTCCTGGCATGACAGTGAGTCAGCCACCACTCCTCAATTGCCAAAACTACGTCAGTGGCCCGGGGTTAGTCAGAGAGAGACCAGGGAGACGTCTGTCCCTCCCCATACACTATCATTAAAAAGACTGTGGCCCTGAATACAGAGTGGTGCTGCAGGGGAAGGGTGGCCAGGCCCTCAGGAGGCTCTAGGACATGGTGGCCCACAGCTTCATAGGGGCTGCTTGTTCCTAATTGCCTCCCTCCTGCCACCTCTCTCCTGCCTGTGTCACAGGGTGTCCTGGTGACTGGGCCTATACCAGCCACTGGAGGCACAAAGAAAAGCATCATCTTTTGTCCAGGAACTGGCTGGTGTCCCAGAAACTGGGGTCCTATGAAAACTCTGTGTTGTGCTTTCCAGTACGCCAGGTCACACCTCCATCCCAGCAGGGCAAAGCATAGGCGCCCACCACCCTAATGATTCACAGCCTGGAACTTCTGCTACCCAGGAGATGGAGGCTGATGCTTCAGAGACTAGGGAGGTGCACATCCAAATTTCTGGAAATCCAATGAGCCTTAGCTTTCTAGAGAAGTGGCCTTTCTCTAGAAACACCCATATTATACTGGTCAATACTCAGCTACCTTTTAGAAGGTCTGTGAAATGCAATAGGGCAGGGTGTGTGTTTGCACACATATACTAATAATGTAAAACAGATGCTCAAACCCCATTATTTGATCTCATGCAAATATTTATCATGTTCCCCTAGAAACAAGCAAACTTTTCTTTTTTGGCAATTAAATGCATGCTTGGCTGCATTCCTATACATTGATAGCATCTATTGCTCGTTACATAAACAACTGTGTTAAAGAAATAAGTAAAATTAGATTATTCCTCTACAGTTCCCTTTTTCTCATATAATTTGTTACATGCAGCAAGGAGGCTGTATATGTTGCTGGTGCTGTATTATGGTTATGTTTTGAGAGCCTTGTTTTGTGCTTTATTAATTTAAGCATATACAGACATAAAATAGCAATAAAATGAAATTTAATACCTACCACTTCTGTAGCTGGTTTTATTTACAGAAGTCAAACTGCTTTATTTCTGTTTTAGTAGTGTTTGGGTGGATGTTCTGTCACAGATTTTAAAAAATGACTTGATTGTACCTCAAGCAGATTGGTCCGGTTCTTCTAGATCTGCAGTAAAATTTATTACTTATGGGAAATACGACATTGATTGCCAAGCAAAGTTTTCTTGCCTTAAGTTGTCATATGTATTGAATACATGGAATATGTAAACATTGATTGCCAAGAAAAGTTTTCTTGCCTTAAGTTGCCATATGTATTGAATACATGGAATATGTATTTTTTATGTATGGAATACATGGAATATATATATCATACATATGGAATATGGAATAGCATATGGAATAAGGGAAACAAAGGGTTAGTTAAAGAGCACATAGTGGCAAATGGAAAAATACTAATCCACCTAAGACCTCAGAGAAATGAAAACATTTCAAAGTATAAATCTTGACAAGTCAGATCCCTTCAATGCTAACACATCTTCAATGACAACTTCATCCTGAGTAGACTCATTAAGGGGAATGCCCATAGAAGAATACTTGTACTCTCTTTTTACACACAGAACAATATGGTCATCAGGCAATAATCAGCCTGACAGTAATCACTCCAGCTAGCTGAGGGGACTTTTCATAGTGCCGTATGAAAGAAGCAGCCTTTTGATACTCAGCATTTAGCCTTGCAGTTGTCAGGGTGACCAGAAAAGAACTGCACACAGAGAGGCATAAACCAGAAAAAAAGTGATCAAACATTTTCCAGGAAAAAAATCAGTTTTACAGAAACAAAATACTGGTTTTAAGTCATACCAATCAGGCAAAAAGTTACTAGATCTACTTGAAATACAATGAAGTGTTTGATTTTATCTAGCCATGAAATAATATCAAATTTAAGGCAAAGCTGGAGTCTGACAGGACAAAATGTTTACAAAACTTTTTTTTTTATTCCAATAACTTTAAATGAGGGAGAATGCCTTGAATGAAGGGGAAGAGGAAAAATAACATGTAATGATATTTTGAGTGATTTATCAGCTGGGCAACTCTTCAGATTTTATAGCTCTTAATCTGTAGGATTTTACTCTGTGTCCAGCTTGGGCAGGTGCTGTGCAACAAGTTTCACAGGTATCTGTGAGTTGCAGATCAGTTGCTACCATGGTATTGCCTCATTACTGGGTGTCCTACCCTATTGCTGACCTAGTGCAAGATGACTCACTTGAAAAGCTGTAAAGGCCCTACACCTTCCTAGAAAGGCATTTCCTTGACTTCAGATAATAAATTAGACCAAAGACATTGTGTTTAAGGCCCAGCACTGTAGCACTTGGATTTGCATGAGTCATATATGTGAGTGTGACCTTGTTTTATCCTTGAGTAGTGGTGAGGAGGAAGAGAAAGGGCCTTGCATTTTCCCATTCATATTTTAAAAGCCCAAGATATGATACACCTCCTAGAATTAGGTGATAAATAAGAGGTTAGAACTACTCTGTACATTAAAAAAACAAGCTTTTCAAGTGAAATGCCAAACCTTAGCTTTGCTAACACTGAAATCACCAAAGACGCTATCCTGCCTCATTGCTATGTCCCAGCTTGTTGATTTTCTCTGTTATATCTCATGGGTTTTCCAAAGAACTTTGGTTCAGCATGGACCAGTCTGTGCAGCTGCTGCATTTAAAATACAGCTTTTAATCTCTGATAGAATCCAGTTTGTGGGAAACCAGCAAAGCCAGCCATACAGAATGGAGAACAGTCCCCTCTGTCCAAGTCCATCTCAAGGCCACGTTTGCTGATTCAAGTCCTCAAGGGCTGTTTCCTCTCCCTGCCTCTGCTGAAGAAAGCAGGCCGAGCTCTTCTGCAATGGCCATGAACTATGGAGTCACTACTGCCAGGGTGCAGCCATCAGGATGATCCTTCTATGGCCTGAAGGAATGTGGCAAAAATACTGCTTTAAAGTGCGGCATAAAGGCCCACAAGGCAAAGAATAACTCATTTGCCCAAACTTGGATTGTACAGCACTTGGTAAATAGCCCATTAAATAATAAATTGAACAGAAATTGATGTTTACTCATAAACTAAGTACCATCCGCTTTGTGTGCCAGTCACAGTTTTATGGGCATGAAAGTGTGCGGTCATGCAGTGAAAGGTTTTGTCAACCCCTCACTTTCTACCATTGTAGTTCTTTATTTGGCAAACATCATGGCCCTTTTGCATTGCCTGCTGTGTACATTGCTATTTTCTGACTCAGCACAGGATGTGAACAACGTGGCTCACTGAAGGAATAAGTAATACAAGGAGACATTTTTCACCAAAGTGAAAGAGAAGTGGAAACAAGCACAGATAAACGGTGCAAATTCATAGGAATCCTACACATGACTATGGTCTTGCCACATGGCTGTCAATGTTGTCCCCAGATAACCTGTGCTTACTAGGGGCTGAAGCTATGTCCTGTTCCTGGGAAACTGAAATGACATAAGGTTGATAAGGAGGACAGGGAAAGAAAGTCAAGTTTGGTCAAAATAAACTCAGGTTACTTAAAGCACATGGTTGGTTTTATTTTTTTGTCTGAAAGAACTCACTGAATATATGTTACGTGATGACAGAAAGAGGGAAATTGCCATCTGCCGGTATCCAGTACAGCCAACAATATTTTCCTATCCAAGCACCAAAACTGCTTTTTGTGCCAGCAGCTGGTAATTGTAGCAGAGCAACAAGCTGTTCCAGTGCTTTGACACATAGTAAAATGAAAACAAAAGGAAAAGAAACAGTGAAAAAAAATTGGCAAGTGGTTGGAAATTGTCAAGTTGTTAAGCACTAATCTGGGTCTAGACCCCAAATCCTACATAGCTCTGGAACGACTGGATCTGCGGTTTGGTTTGCTCCTTTCTGGAACACAAAGTTCATCTTCCTTCTCTGCTGAAGGTATCCAGCTAACAGGCACTGGAATCACTTGCAACCCAACTGATTTAGCACATCTTTGTCTATATGTGTGTTTCTGCTCCCAAGTGACTGGTAGCAGGAACTGCAACAATTTGCTGCTCACCTTTAAGGAAACCTCCTCAGTTGCAGGGCAGGAGAACTGCAGCTTGCTCCTCAGAGACAACTGTGACATTCATTGGGTTTGCGACATTAGTTTCTGTGAATGATCAGGAGGCCACAGATGCCCCTGAAGGGTCATCTGTGTGTCTCCATCAGTAGTAGTTGTGAAAGACATGCAGAATGAAGGCAGATGGAGACCTTGGAGAAACAGCCTTTGCAAAACCTATGGGTGAGGAAAAGCCATGTAGCTCTTACTGGCATAAATGGATGGTCCAGTAGATGACACCTATTATGTATTTCATATTTCAAAAATTTTTCTAATTTTGGGGCAATCTTTGAAGACAAGCTTGCATGGTCCTGCTCTTTTTGATAAGTGTTTTAAACAGTGGGTCTGGTTTTGTTTTCTTTTTTTCTCCTGGTGACATTTTTTACCAATGCTTGTGGTTTTGATAGCAAATCTCTCTGAAGTTTCTGCTGCTGACATCTCATCTCAGTAAATCAGGAACCTGTGTCTGTGTCTGTGTACTGCTATAACCAAAGTGCATATAACCTTCAAGCACAGGGTGAACTTCCAAAGCAGCTTCTTTTTCCAGTTTTACCTCTCTCATAATTTTTGTTTTCCTTTTATCTTTCTCTCAGTTCCCCTAGTGACTTAATGTGAACTTTTTTCAAATAATCCAAGCAAGTTTGGTCTCAGAGAAGACAAACTACAAAAGGCATAACCTGAAAAAAGAAACCGCTGCTTCTTTTTCTTACATTTGAGAGAGGAAAATAGGGCCAGTTTTCACTTTCTTCAAAGGATGATACCACTTGTTTCTTCTTTTACAGGTTTCAAAATGTCTGGGGATTGACTATCACTGATCAAGGAGAAGGACAGGATGTTAAGGAGGATGGTGAAATTTCCCATATCCTTTTGTTCACTACATCACATTTTCAGCATCCTGCTGCAATACGTTTTTTTTCTCACAGGTATAGAGAGACACTCTTATGCACAGTTCCACTTTCCAGCCTAAATCCCTTACTAAACATGAATACAAACTGCAGATACATCTGGGATTTCAAATACTATTGTGGAGAAATCTCCTATTGACACAAAAACTAAAGAGAAACTCCTTGTGTCTAAAAAAAGGTTTGCAGCTTACTTGAAGAGGCAGAATAATAGCTATCAAAATACTCCATGGTGTGTCATTTGTAAGCCTCATCTGGGTCTGCATTTCAAACACTGTTGCAGTATCTCCTCCTGTTCTCCCCTGCAAAAAGAGTCTCAGAGCTAAGGCTAATCAAGAAGGGGTAGTTTGCTGATAGGATACACTGTGGAGGGGATTCAATTACTTAAACATAGATTTCTATTGCCTTTTTATATGCTACAGAGCAACTTGGATAGGGATGGGACTATCTGTCTAGCCAGACATGACTCAAACCTCACAGAAGACCCCCACACTTCTGGGGAAACAGCTGAGGACCAGGTGGTTTGTAATGCCTAAAATGATGTGTGTGGAGAATGGGGCTGAGCCTTGCAGTCTTTGCTATACACAGCTACATCTTTCTTTCTTTCTTTCTAGAACTCATTTCCACTGTAGGCAGTAGTCGATGCTTTCTGTGTTACCCAAAGTGTGTTTGTCTCCAGTACTTTTGTTTCAGAAGCTCTTAATTTTGAGCTAGGATTAATCCCATTTTGACTTACAGATGTCTGAAAAATCAGCATTTAACTCTTAAGTTACGTGCCCTGATCTCCATAGTCCATGTAGCCGATCTATGCCCCACAAAGACAGGTACTGTTAACTACCTAAGATCAGAAGGAAGAATGTAATCTGAAACCACCCATCACTCATAGAATCATAGAATCATCAATGTTGGAGGAGACCTCTAAGATCACTAAGTCCAGCCATCAACCTGCCACTCTTCACTAACTGTAGGAGAGAGAATTTGCTTAGACTAGACCCTCACTTCAAGAAGTATAAAATTAAATTATCTCCTGATTTGGGTAAGACAAATATGACAAATAAAACTTTCTGTGCTCCACTTTTATCTTGAATCCTAGTGTTTCTACAACTCACAACAGAAGTCTTACTCTTCAAAGGCAATCAAGCCCTTTGCTCATACTTTGGAAAAGTCCAAAGTTCTTTAATCCATTTCCTTGCTAACTTCATTATAACCACTAATAGTGAATTTAGATACATCAATATAAAACCTTCCAGCTAATTAGTTAAGGAAGGTGCACTTGGATCTCTACAAACACAAATGACACAATGCTGTCTCTGCAGGTGTTGATTAGACCTTGAATGAGGAAGAGAAAATGGGTCTTAGATTCCTGGAATGGTATGAAGACCTTAATTAAAAAAACTAATTTATGAAGTGAATGCTTACTTTTTATTTCTTGAGATGCAAATTACATTTAGTGAGCAACAATAATGGCTGTTTACTTAAAGTGGTCATTCTGGCATGAGTCTTATGATTTTAAAGTTTTCCAGACTATTAGAAGGTGACATAAGATACAAGGAAGGCTGGGCAATGTTTAAGCTTCCATGTTGTTGAGGGTAGTGGTCGACAGCTCAGAGCCCTGATGGACATCAGTGACAAGTGATGCCCCTCAGGGGTCTGTATTGGGATAGTGTTATTTACTATCTTCATTAATGACACAGATGAAGGGGTTGAGTGCACCCTTAGCAAATTGCAGATGACCACAAGCTGAGTGGTGTGGTTGACACTCTTGAAGGATGGGATGCCATCCAGAGAGACCTGGACAAGCTCAAAAAGTGGGCCCATGAGAATCTTGTGATGTTCAATAAGACCAAGTGCAAGGTGCTGCACTTGGGTCGGGGCAACCCCTGGTATCAATACAGGCTGAGGGATGAGCAGATGGAGAGCAGCCCCGAAGGGAAAGACTTAGGAGTGCGGGTGGATGAGAGGCTAAACACAAGCTGGCAGTGTGCTCTTGCAGCTCAGAAAGCCAACTGTGTCCTGGACTGCATCAAAAGCAGTGTGGCCGATGGTGGGGGGTGTGATTCTGCCCCTCTGCTCTGCTCTGATGAGCCCCACTTGGTGTGCTGCATCCTGCTCTGGAGTCCTCAGCACAAGAAAGACATGGACCTGTTGGAGTGAGTCCAGAGGAGGGCCGTCAAGATGATTAGAGGGATGGAGCACCTTTCCTATATGGAAAGACTGAGAGACCTGGGATTGTTCAGCCTGGAAAAAAGAAGACTTTAGGGTCACCCAGTTGAGAACTTCTAATACCATAAGGGAGTCTACAAGAAAGATGGAGAGGGACTCTTTACAAGAGCATGTAATGTCAGGACAAGGAGGAATGGATACAAACTGGAAAAGATTGGGTTTAGATTAGATATTAGGTGGAAGTTCTTTGCTGTGAGGGTGGTGAGGCACAGGAACACGTTGTCCAGAGAAGTTGTGGATGCTGCATCCCTAGAAGTGTTTAAAGCCAGGCTGGGTGGGAATCTGAGCAACCAGGTCTAGTGGAAGGTGTCCCTGACCATGGCAGGGGGTTGGAACTAGGTAATCTTTTAAGGTCCCTTCCAACCCCAGCCATTCTATGATTCTATTTTTTTTTCTTTATTTACCAACACAGAGAGTGAATTTGTCAGAAGCTCCTGAACAGCATAGGAACCTATGGGCTACTTTGAAAAGAGATACAGGGCTCAGATTCACATTTAAACTATACTGTATTAGTAAGTTTTGCAGCTGTTTGTTGCAGGCCAGGGAGGCACATCCAGCGGGGCACAGTGGCTCAGCCGACACACAGGTGCCATCTGAATGCATATTTGAAGTCTCAGCCTCCCTGGGTCATAAGCTGATGTGAGAATCATCCAGACTCCTCATCAGTTCTAGAAGCATGGTCTGGCACCCTGGTGTGGTCAGAAGCCTAACTCAACCCTTCATTGTTTAAGCATTTTACTTAAAAGGGTATTTGTGTTTTACACTTGTGAATAGATCTGACATACAAGGAACTCTTTTGTCATAAAATTATGATCCTGCAACAAAACTGCAATGCTTGTAGGAACCTCAGAAAGTTTTTCAGCCCAGCTTTAAGCTCTGAGGAAAGCTCATAGAGCCTTGCTGATAGATGTTGATTTGCTAGATGATTCTCAGAGAAAGGCAGCAAATAAAAACCTCCTGAGTAACCATGACAAATAATCATTGATAAAACAAGCATAGGAATTAGGATGACATGATTATTCATAATAGACCAATTCTGAAAGTCTTTTGCCAAATATATTCCATTTCACACACTGGCTAGAATTGACACCTACACGGTGTAGTATAAGAATTGCACACACAAGTGACTTTGGCCCATCAGTTTCACCAAAGTTTTGGGCCACTCCAATAAGTAAATTTTAGTTTATATTTTTCACCAACCCTCTTGGTTTTTTTCCCTCACATTAGACTGCTGAGAGTTTCAATCTGAATGATCCAGTTGCTTTCATTTGTGGTAGGTGACAGGATGAATGGAAGGCAGTATGCACAACAAAAAGACTTTCACCTGTCTGTGAAGAATCACCTGTACAAAAAGCCAGTACACATCTTGTGCTACAATACTCTAGACTCCAGCTCTGCAGCAGAGACTCTTAGCTACAGGACAGGAAGTCTAACTCTAAACATTATTCCCAAAAAGGCTGTAGTGAGTGCAACACTCTTCTCTTCAGTGAAGGTTCAGTAACTCTATAGCTGTAGGTAGAGAAGTAAACATGTACAACTCGGTCACAATGCCAGACTATTTGTAAGAGTGGGTCCTTTTCTAGTATCTACCAAGAGAATTTGGCAGGATACAACACTGAATATGGCTCAATCATTTAGTTACATGCCTAGCTTAACTATCTGGTCAACTCTGTAATTTATATGTCACTAACTTTTAACATATAATGTTTATGCTAGGATGCAAAGGAAGAGAGGAAATCACCTTGGTGCTCACATACTAATTTTTAAATTTTGTAGATAAAAACTCAATATATTAACCCCTCTAATAATAAAGTTAATCATCCCTTGAGGTAAATATTGAAATGAGCTTTGTCCTACTTTCTCTTCGCTTCCTGGATGAGTACATCCAGATGTTACCCTTAATGTGTCATAGATTTGCCTGATACAGTCATTCATTTCTGAGGTAAGCCTTCTTAAAAACACAACACACAAATAAATGCTGATGGTCAGTAGCTGATTCTGGCAAGCAATTTGCACTCTAAAAGCAACTATCTGCTCAACTACAAACTTTCACAATAATTTCCCTGAACATAGAATCTGTTTCTTGGTTCTCCCTGCAGCAGGAAGTCTGCGTTGTGTGTCAAAGAAACTAAATGTGAGTAGATGCAAAGCAGTTAACAGCTTATTCATGAAAACCTTTTTCCAAATTTCCATAAACAAACTCTTTTCAAAAAGGTCCTGTCAGGAAAATGGATCTGTCATTTACTTAATGTAATTATCCCGGAGTATATCTTGATTTGCTATATTGATAAATGCTGTATTGGCAAGTGCACTTGAAAAACTAGCATCAAGAAACATGGTGCCTTACAGGAAGCTACTGCTAATCATGGAGAACTTTCAGAAAAAAAAATTAAAATTATAGATATAACATGCAAATGCATTGTCACATGGAATAAATGAACCCAGGGGTACCATACAAAAAAACTGAAAAAAATCTGTATGAAAGTAATGTGTTGTATGTGATTTATAAAAACAATTTTGGGGGATACCAACTATATTTGACAGCAATACCAAACATACAAGCAGCTACATCAAAATTATCCTCAGAGCTACAGAATCACAAAATCAGTTAGGCTGGAAGGGACCACAATGGGTCATCTGGTCCAAACTCCCTATTTGAGCAGGGCCATCCTAGAGCACATGGCTCAGGTTTGCATCCAGATGGTTCTTGAATACCTCCAGTGAGGGAAATATGTATTCCCATGTATTTTTCAAACACATATGGGATTCCCTACTATAATAATTATTTAGATACAAAATATGGCATTGTCAATAAGGTTTGACTGTACATCCCCTATGCTACCAGGAAACAGGAAAGTAGAACTGAAACCACCTGGCAGCAGGCACTTGCCTTTGTGCCAACCACACAGAAAACATCTCCATTACTGATATGTGTATTGTATCACTTTCTCTCCACCCCATTATATTTCGCGTGTCAGCTTTCAGCAGGTTCTTCCTAAATCCCACCCTTGTCACAGGCAGACCAGATTATTCTACCTCCCCATACAGTACTGGGAAATCCAATTCCTCCTAGCTCAGAGGCAGAGGTGCCGAAAAATTGGCAGTGAGACAAGAGTAAAACATGAAGTATGGTATAGGGATGCAATTTGTGTCAGATATAAGACTGGAATGAGAAGGGATCCAGAAAATAAACCTCTCAGATACTTCCTTATGTTAACCTTGGCCAGCAGCCGGACACCCACCCAGTGGCTCTCTCACTCCCCCTCCAACACAGGGGCAGGGGAGAAAATGGGATGAAAAAACTAGTGGATTGAGGTAAAGACAAGGAGATTGCTTGCCAGCTACCACCATAGGAAAAGCAACTTGGGGATAACTAACCTAATTTATTGCAAATTAAAATAGATTTGAGTAGTGAGAAACAAAGAAAAAAATTAAAACAACACACTCTCTCTGCTTTTTTTCCTCTTCTGCTTTTTTTTGCAGGCTCAACTTCACTCCTTCTTGCCCGGCTCCTCATTGTCCCACCCCAAGCCATTCAAGGAGTTCAGCTGTCCACCTTGTGCCCACCATTGGCTGATGGACTCAGCCATGTGCTGTGGAGGGTTCATTGCAGAGATGGCTGTGTCCAGCACAGTCCAGCCACTGGCCACTTCTTACTGTGCTTTTAAGAAGACTTTGATCAGATAATAGGCCCCTCCACCCTGATAACACCTTGTGACTTTACACCCGATACACACTGCAGTCGGTTTTACTTGATGTTTTCAACAGCTGAAACTCAGTTTAACAAAGCAGTGAATGGAAAGAGGTAAGGCATTGTATTGCATTTCTCTAAACACAGTAGCATGCTGTGTATGGAGAATATTGGTTTCTTCCTTGCTGACCTTTGCTGCCATTAATAGCCATAATGCAAAACAGCCATTCAGCAGCCTCATACATACAATTCAGCTTAAGAAGAGTTTAGGAACTCGTCATCT
The DNA here is from genome assembly GCF_000695815.1 of Acanthisitta chloris. Taxonomy (NCBI): domain Eukaryota; kingdom Metazoa; phylum Chordata; class Aves; order Passeriformes; family Acanthisittidae; genus Acanthisitta; species Acanthisitta chloris. The sequence continues at coordinate 84,520 of NW_008669700.1, forward strand.
GCTTTTTGATTAACCTTACCATGTCTTCGCAATGAGACCTGTCATTACCATTACTGTTCCCTGGCACAGAACCCAAAGTGCCATTTGCAAAGATAGCTGTGTCTCAATCAAGGCAGGGTGCAACCAGAAAACAACAGAAAACAGCACTTACAAAGTGCTGAATTTGAGTTTATTATGTGCAACATATGCAGAATTCCCCTGAGTCCTGCAAAATGGAGTCCTCCTAATTCCCTTCTGATTTAGTGCCTCCGCCTCCAAGAGCAAAAACAAATAACTATTACTTCTTAAATGAAGCAGATGAGAATTTCTTGGCTTTGGGGATCTTGAAAAACATACCCTAGCTTTCCCAGTGGAATATCTGCAATGGTTTATTTTTTCTTAAATGAACACTCACATACTGATTTATATTTACAGCATCTGGCTATGTGAAGTTTTAACATAAACCTGTATTGAGTAGGAAAGTGATACCTATCTATATAAATAGGTTTGCATGGATGCAAAGCTTTCCCTCCAAGGACTTCAAGATTGTTTTGTTTACAGTCCCTACAGCTTATCCCTAAGGACATTCCATCTCTGTAAACCTGAAGGAGGTCGGAGGTTTGGCTGGATTAGCATTGAGACACATGGGCAAATACAGTCAGGACTATGCTTGGATGATTTTGATTTACAAAACTAGGTTGGAAATATTCATCTGTCTCTGGAAGAGTGAACAGCAACTGTTGAACAGCAGCCTGTCACTGCTTTTAACAACCCCCTTTTTGTGTTGGTGGTAAGTACATCAGATGTTGCAAGGTGAGCACTTAGAGTGGGGAGATATATTTTGTTTCTTTATAACATGTTCATATCTCTACTCTTGGGTGAGCTCCTGGGTCAACATTACTTAATTCTAGTGAAATATGGTTTTGGTTTTTTCCCTCTTCAGCAGCATGCTTCTCTCCAGCTCATGTTCAGGAGCACCATACTAGAAGCTTGACTTCTAGACTTCAGAAGGCAAACTCTATGTGCAGTGTGTTTCCTCTGTCCTTCTGGTGCTGTGGCTTTGAGTTACAATCAAACAGTGCAACATGGTAGAGAGGATCTCACTTCCAGAGACAGAGACTCCTGATTCAGGCTAAATCGTCCTGTGTAGGCAATGCAGGGAAAGCATCACCTCCAGGTCTGACTACGGATACTCACCCTCCAGCCTTCAGGTAATGGGCCTTGCAGAAGTAGAAGACTCTCCCACCTCCAGGATTTGTACACTGTCTACTATTCACACTGTGCTACCTCTCCTCCTTTTGCAATTCTCTCCAATGAAGATGGCTACAAAACAAAACACAGCTGTCCTTCTACTGAAGTTTCACTAATTTGATGCCGTTCCCTGTTTTATTGCTGGTGCTAATAATGAGTCATTTGTTGTAGTACTGATATGAGAGATATCTTTTCCTGAAGAGAAGGAACCACTTATTTGAGACTTCTTAATTGTTCTGGCCAGGCTAAACCACCAAACTTGTTATAAAGCTTTTATGTTGATTATTACCAACAGCATTAGCATATTAATTATTCCTCTGTGAATTTTGTAAATGTTAATTCACCACATACTGCTAATTAAAGAGTGCACAGCTATGAAACTAGGCAGAGACTACAGTCCCATATCCAACAGAGTTTTCTGTTACCTGATGGATAAATCAGCTTTCACTACTTTTTTTTTTTAAACTAAGCTGAAGGGACTGCCTGCCTTGACTCATCAATACATAGTGGCTTGCCTCGAAGAGCTTGGTATCCTCAGGATTATGCTTAGTTTTCCCCTATAAATATGGGCTCATGGATATCACTATGTGCTTTTGTTTCACT
>NW_008669700.1:86391-90356 GCF_000695815.1 Acanthisitta chloris
GGGAAAGCCTTGTTTGAACCCTGGATTAGGCCATTAGCAACTGAAGACTGTCTGATTTTGGGTTTGACTTCTATGTCATGTTGGATCCTAGTGCTCTGGTCTCCAAATCAGTTTCAGTTTTAGGGTATGTTAGTACTTGAGACTCCAATTTAATTTGCAAATGCTTTATCAATAAACTTGTGAGGAGAACCACTACTGGCACAACCAGGCTGCAGTGAGCTGGCATTGCCAAACCTCCCGTTTACCTTCCTGTTGAGGATGTGTCTCAGTGTTCAGCCGGACCAGATGGAATTGCTGGTGGCCTACACTACTCTGCATTGCAGAAAAGGGAAGTTTTTGCAACCTGTAACTTGCATGTCACTAAGTGATGTTTCAAGATCTGCTCTGGTCAGAAGGATAAAATCATACCAGAAGGTAGGTTTTAGCTCAGGTTCGGGATATACATATAGTACAGTGTTCAGAGACTTTTTGTTCCTGTGTTTCTAACTAATATATGCAGAGAATCCACACCTGCTTCTGATCTGATTCCTTCCATAGGCTATTATAACAGATTTGTGTGACTAGATCTCCTTAAGATTAGCTGGTTTACTACACTATCCAACTAATTTACCAAACTAGTAAGATTTGTGAAGAAAGGCCCAAACTGCTGTAACTCCTTTCTGTAATGTACATTGCAGGAGATGGAAAGTCGAGTCACCAGCTTCATGTGGCAGCGGCTTGAACTGCTTAACTTCTCATTCATTATAACAGATTTGTGTGACTAGATCTCCTTAAGATTAGCTGGTTTACTACACTATCCAACTAATTTACCAAACTAGTAAGATTTGTGAAGAAAGGCCCAAACTGCTGTAACTCCTTTCTGTAATGTACATTGCAGGAGATGGAAAGTCGAGTCACCAGCTTCATGTGGCAGCGGCTTGAACTGCTTAACTTCTCATTCAAAATCTCAACCAGTTACCAGCTTCATGTGGCAGTGGCTTGAACTGCTTAACTTCTCATTCAAAATCTCAATGCCTGGTTCATCAGAGTGCAGAGGCAGGCGTATGATAGAAGCTCTCCAAAACATGCTTTATCTCAATGTGCAAAAGATGGATTAAGTAGATTGAAAAATACCGTTAATGGAAGCTATGAAAGAAGATAAAGTACTCTTGAAAAGAGAATGTCGCTGTGTAGACTAGAACAGCTGAAATCTTCAGAACAGAACTGAACAAGTCCTTTGGCTTCCTAATCTTGGCTAGATACAATTTTTCACAGAATCATATGATCATTTAGTTTGGAAAAAAACTTTAAAATCATTGAGTCCAAATGTAAACCAAGCACATGCCACTAAAGCATGTCCCTAAGTGCCACATCTACACATCTTTTAAATAACCATCAGGGTTGGTGATTCAACCTCTTCCCTGGGCAGGCTGTGCCAATGCTTGACAAACCTTTTAGTGTAGAAATTTTCCCTAATATCCAACCTAAACTTCTCCTGGCACAATTTTGAGACCATTTCCTCTCATCCTGTCACTTGTTACCTAGGAGAAGAGGCCAAACCCTGTCTCCCTACACCCTCCCTTTGTTCTCCCAAGCCTCCTTTTTCTCTAGGCTAAACACCCTGAGCTCCCTCAGCTGTTCCTCATCAGACTTGTGCTCCAGACCCTTCACCAGCTTTGTTGCCCTTCTCTGGACATGATCCAGCGTCTCAGTGTCCTTGCCATGAGGGGTCTAAATCTGAACAAAGGATTCCGGGTGCAACCTCACCAGTGCTGAGTACAGTAGGATGACAAGTGCCCTGGTCCTTCTGGCCACACTGTTTCTGATACAGGCCAGGATGCCATTGGCCTTCTTGACCACCTGGGCACACTGCTGGGTCATGTTCAGCCAGCAGTCAACCAGCACTCCCAGGTCTTTTCTGCTGGACAGCTTTGGGGTTGGTGTGACCCAAGGGCAGGACCCAGTGCTTCACCTTATTGAACCTCATACCACTGGCCTCATTCCATTGAACCAGCCTGTCCAGATCCCTCAGCAGAGCCTTCCTGCCCTCCAGCAGATCAACACTCCTGCCCAGCTTGGTTTCATCTGTGAATCGACTGAGGGTGCTCTCCATCTCCTCATCTAGCCCATGGATGAAAGCATTAAACAGGACTGTCCCCAGTACTGAGCCCTGGGGAACATCACGGGTGACTGGCCACCAGCTGAGTGTAACTCCATTCACCACCACTCTCTGGGCCTGTTCAGCCAGCCATTTATTCACTTGGTGAGCAGTGCACCCACAAAATCACGAGCAGCCAGTTTCTCCAGGAGAATGCTGTAGCAAAGGGCATCAAAAGTTTTACTAAAGTCCAAGTAAACAAAACCCACAGCCTTTCTTTTATCCACTAAGTGGGTCACCCTGTCATAGAAGGAGATAAAGTTGGCAAAGTAGGACCTGCCTTTCACAAACCCATGCTGGCTGGGCCTGATCCCCTGGTTGTCTTACACATGCCACATGATGGCACTCAGTATGACCTGCTCTATGACCTTCCATAGCTGACAGGCTTGTAGTTCCCTGAATTCTGCTTCAACCCTTCCTGTAGATGGCTGTCACATTTGCTCATATCCTGTCAGCTGGGAGCTCACTGATTACTGCCGGTAAAGGATTGAAAACGGCTCAGTGAGCACATCCACAGGCTCCCTCAGTACCCTTGGGTAGGTCCCATCCGGACCCATAGACTTCTGCATGTCTAAGTCTCATGACAGGTCACTGACCCCACATCCAAATTTGTCCTACTTTCCCTTTTTTTTTACTCAAGGTAACGTAAAGTTTTATTTAGACTTACTGGTAAAGAGCTCTGAGATCCTCCAATGAGGAGTGCTGTAAAAAGTTCAAGGCACTGTTGGACTGGGAATTATCTAAATCATGGGGAATTAACTAAAGAAGATAAAGCTATTAAAGATTCCATAACCCAGTTGTTTTAGAGGAAATGCTGAGAGATAAGTATTAATGGGTTTTTTTAGAAGATAAGAGAGTGAAGAAATGGAATACTGATAATATGTCTTTTGTCTCTTAAATAAGAAAAATAATATATCCAGAAAAAGTAGAATCCATTTTTTTGTTAGAAATAAAATTGTAACAATTACCAGAAAAAAATCCCACATGCATGTTGTGCTCTAATGATTCCTAGTAGAATTTGAAAGTATGATTTGAAAACTCTGTATTTTTGGTAAAGATGCAATAATCTTTGCAAATTCGTGGCAATGATACATATTAAATGGAAATATCCCCATATTTAATATTATGAACATATTGCTTTGGCATATAGCTTTGCTTTGCCATAGTGTGAGGAATTTTGCTTCCATTGGTCAAACACAGCTGGTTCGATGAGATCAATGGAAAAAAAAAGTCATGCACAAATAGGTCAGATAAAATTTCAGTAGGCTGGCATATCTGAGCTAACCTATCAAATAGTAATAATTTTTAAAAATCATAACAACAATACTGTAGGTCCCAGTTCCTTTATAAATTCCTTCCCAGCAGATAAACCATGTAGAACAAATCAAGCAAGCAGAACCCTCCTGGCTTCATTACTCCTGCACCTGCTAAAGCAAATGCAGTCCTATTTTAAAAGCCTGTGCTTGCTCACTTTAAATCAATGTTCATTTCCAGGTCTCCTTTTGGCTACACTCAGTATTGTACTGACACCATACAGTTATACCTTTCCTACATAAGCCTTACAGTCTGAAATGGTGCAGAGAATTCTTATTAACACCTTATGGGCAAGATAACGGTAGTTCTTTGTTTAAGCCATTTGTCAGAGTATCACGTTCCAGTTCTCATGATGGGATTTAGCCCTGAAGCTGGCTGAGTGCCTCTGCTTATCAATTCCACAATAAGTTAAAAAAGAAGAAGAAAAAGTAATATATCTATTCTCATGTATACAACTGTTATTAAAATCATAGCAAAGGATGTATTTTGAGCCAAAGATGTGTACAATCCTGCT
>NW_008669700.1:90369-120898 GCF_000695815.1 Acanthisitta chloris
GCTGAAAGTCCCTCCCTAGCTTTAATGGTTCTGCCAGAGTACCCTTATTTAGCTGCTACAAAAGCATAACACAAAGGCACTTATTGGGAAGCAAAGTTTATATCTGGCTCTGTTCAGCTGAAGTGAACACAGCATGGCTAAATTGCTCTCTCTGCATGCTGGCCCCTCTCTGCCTGCTGGCACTGACATTGCTGTGCTCCTTAGTGCTGCTGCAGTTTTGCTGAATGGTTCTGCCAGAGTACCCTTATTTAGCTGCTACAAAAGCATAACACAAAGGCACTTATTGGGAAGCAAAGTTTATATCTGGCTCTGTTCAGCTGAAGTGAACACAGCATGGCTAAATTGCTCTCTCTGCATGCTGGCCCCTCTCTGCCTGCTGGCACTGACATTGCTGTGCTCCTTAGTGCTGCTGCAGTTTTGCTGCTCATCCTTCCCCTCCTCCTCCTCCTCTCCCTACAGCACGTGGAAGGCAGGAATGTAGAGACTGTAGCGGAGGAAATGTACAACTGCAAATGCCTCTAATCCAGATTGTAAAAGACACAGCAACCAAAATCCAATTTAAGCATGACACACAATACAGGTCTTGGAGCATTTTGGAGTCTGCTTTCTTCTCTGCATATGAAATTTCAACAGGCAACCAGTTCATGCTGGCATTAGGGGTAGTTTTGCTTGTAAACTGCCCACTCAAGACAACAGAGAAGCTGAAGGAGTTGTGGTCACATGATTGACACACTAATAATTAGCATTTAGTATAGCCTGACAGTACATTTAAGCCCCCAGATTTCCCTCTGGAGGTACCATACAAGGCAACTGATACCAAAATTGCTGGCTGCACCCTAGCTAGGCCATAGCCCTTGAGCAAGCAGACTGTATAAAAGGAACTGAGTGTACCTCTGGGATGCATGGGATGATCCTGTTCCTTGTTTGTTCATACCTGATGAAATTTGCTTCTTGGCTTGCTCCCCATGCTCCAGCTTGGGGGAAAAAGCAGCTAGCAGAGTTTTCGTTCTTGCCCTCAGATGTCTGAATGCAAGATCTAAAGGCAAACATTTTCGATAGGGCAGGATAAGAGCACTTCTTCCCCAAACCCTCAGTCCTAGAATGGAGATGCACCACTTGGAAAGTAGTCGACTCCTTGAAGCACATCTGTTCTGGAACTGCAGGTGGAGGCAGAATAGCCTCAGCACTTGCAGAATGAAATTTTTTGACTACTAAATGAGAATATATTCAGAGTTAAGTTCTGGAAAGGGTGTGGGAATCTGATGAAGAAGAGACAAAATTGACACAAGGAGGGAGAAGGATGCAGTTAATATATTCATAATGCAAGCCTTAACTCTCTCTCCTGGGACAAACTGAACGTGAAACTACCCAAAGCAAAAGGAAGAAGCCAATTTGCAAGTAAGAATGGGAAGAGCTAAATATACAGGGGTGTTTCATTCTCTCTCAGGGCTCTGATTGAAGTGTGGTGTGCTGTTTCCATTGGTGGTTACTAGTTTCATGTTCTCCATGGAAGGAAAGACAGAAAGAGGCAGAAGAAGAGAAACATACCCAGGGAGAATTTTTTTGTTTGTTTCTCCTTCTGTAGTCCTCAGCTTGCAAATGAGCTTCCTTCAGTGACATGTGTCCGTTCCAGGCCTTGCTTTTGCTCCAGGCTGGGAGTAACTTGGCAGCAGATCAAGCAATCAAGTGCACTTTCATTAACTCTGAGCTTAGCTGCCTTGTCGCCACTTCTAGCCTTGTCCTCTGACACAGAAAAATTCCCCCCACCCCACATGCCCTGGTAACACAAAGACCTGCTGTTTGGCACAAGGGAAGATTCATAAAGCTGGAGTCCATGTTCAATAAACATAATGGAGTGGAAATGGCCTAGGTATATTAGTAACACTGCCAATATAACACTCATGGAGAACAGCAGTTTTATCAACTTTGAAGCAAACAGCAAGAACTGTCACCAGTAGAAAGGTCATTGTGCTGTCTGCATAGTGAGTGATGTGACAAGTCAAAGAGTTTAGCATTTTGAGAATAGTGCCCAGAAGAAGATGATGTGTCTGGCATCCAGCAGGTCACTGCCTGTGGGCTTCCCACTGTGCAGCTGGCATCACTGTTCCCTATTTTCCCAAGATGAGGCCACAAGAAAGACTTGGAGGAGATGGTCAATGACCAGGGTAACACACTGCTGGTGAGACACATCCAAGATGAGCTCCTGTGGTACTCTGTAAGCACATCAGCAAGAACTCACCTTGATACAGTGCCCTTGCATGTGCTAAGAGGGTCTTATGCCTATAAGATAGTATTTAGACTTACATGATATCAGTTCATTGCAAATTTCAATCCCAGGTTGGGCTGCAAGCATGTAAATTGCTGCAAATGGGTAACGCAGAGAGATTCTCCACAAGTCTATCTATACCATGTGGCATCTTTTCCACATGTATTAAATGGGCCCTTTCTGATCTGGCAGCATTTTATCCATCATTGAGCATGAGTACTCAGGACTACAGCAGAGATCAAGTCAAAGAAGAAACACTTTCTCGTATGTGATTCAATTTCCCTCAGGTCTTTCTCATTCTCATCAAATAGCCTTTAGAATTCTAATTTCTCTTCCACTTTAAGGAATCAAACTAAATACTTCATGGCTCATGATACTCTGTGGCTCATTTTCGAACTATTTGCTGTAATGAAATTAGAGCCTTTTTTTTTTTTGCAATTGTTGAAAGCTGACACTTCTAAATAATGGATAGACCAAAACATAAGTAATTACTGCCATAATAGCCTTTGCAGTGTGCAGCAAACACCTCCCAGATGCAGCCCATCTCTCCTGCTTGCCTGCACAATTATTCTGAGCACTGTGAGAACTACCTACTTTTCAGCATGGAGGGCACCGAAGCACCTTGTTGCCATTTGGGTTTATTGATGAATTAGAATATTGCAATTTATGTTATGGAGATCAATGAATGCATCTGTTTCACGTAGCCCATTTCTTCTCTCCTAACCAGTCCTACATAGATGGTTCTTTCTGGAAATTATATTGCCAGTGAGGCCTAGTGTGCAATGCATCTGACATCCTGATAGTGCATATTCTCATTAGGCAAATCCCAAGGATAACTCAGAAGCTAATGAGAATGGTTACAGATGCATTAACAAGGTCACTGATAAGAATATAGTCACAAATCACCTAATTAGGAGGGGAAAAAAATCCAGGCAAGCTCTTCTATATTTCTGTCTCACGAGTGACTCTCTGGAGCCAGCTGCTAGCAATTGCTTCTCTTTTCCCTACCTGTACGAATGGCTGCCAAAATACCTCTCTCAGCTTTGGGGCCCGAGAAAAGTGGAGCGAGAAGGAACTCCTGAATTGTGATATTTAAATGGCTGCCAAAATACCTCTCTCAGCCTTGGGGCCCGAGAAAAGTGGAGTGAGAAGGAACTCCTGAATTGTGATATTTTGATCCAGTACATAACAAATCATTTATGATTCTGATCCTATCTCTTCAGGCCTGCCTCTTCTCTGCCCTGAAGAGTTGCTCTCATCCACCTGCTTCCCTGCCCAGTTAGTCTCATTCTGCACTCATTTTGTGTCAAAGGACAGTAATGTGGGTGCAGCACTTTGCTACACTGAATGCAAACCCCACAGAAAGAAAGAGAAATATTAATCAGGTTTGCATCAAATCAAACCTCAATACATGAAATTAAGGGCTGTGAAACTCACTTCTGACACCGTTAGGAAACTGATTTTCTCCAGGTTCTGTTTGCTTGGCTAGAACCAGGGCAGAAAATCAGACATGCTGGTATTACCATGGGACTGAGTAAAATTGCACTTAAATATGATTAATTGAATAGGGTGGAACCTAAAACTTACATGACACTGTCATTATATAGGAAATTTAAAGATGACATAATCCATTTCAATTTCATCAAACCCTCTACATTTCCACCAGATCAAAATAAAAACCCATCAGCTGCATGAAAACAAATTGTTTTCATCTTAGCTGAATCAGCACCTTTTGAGAAGAAAAAAAAGTGCTTTTATAAAAGTTCTTGATGCACTAGAAAGAGATGCAAAATAACAAAATGTCCTGCATCTACAGCTGTACTATAAATACTGTCTTACTGTTACATGGGTGAGAGATTTATTCTACACCTAATAGTGAGAATTTACCTGTTAAAACGTAAACTACTACAACCTTGTTCTATTATGGATTTATAATACAAATAATTTGCAAACTTGTAATAATGTAGTGTACATGTAGGTACAATAATATGTATGCACATATGTAGAATACTATAAATACTGAGTACACATATTTATAACAGTCATACAAAGCCTAGATGCAAAACTTTTACAGCAGTTATACTCACTGTGTTTATATAAAAGTAGTATATATATGCTAACTGTAGCAGAGGACAACTCCTTGAAAGCAGAGGTACTATACAACCAGAATATGGCCTTAAAATAGAGATTTTTTTTCCTCCTCTCCATTAATATTCACTAAATCCTGCTCACTCTTGAGCAAATACAGCATATTTCCCTACCATCCCCCATCTAGTGAGGCAACTTCATTCTCTCTTGGCACTTTCAAGGTTACTCTCTGCCTGAACAAATGATACCCATGCTGTCTTTTCCCAGCTTCGACAGAAATCATCTCATCCTTCATGATCCGTGTGCCAATGTGTGTGTACTAATAAATAACAACACTGCTCATTCAGACCTCGTCCTTCACGAAGAGCTTTCCAATCTAGTAGAATTAACAGCAGCATCAAACAAAACCCCTGCCAGCTGGGATATAAAAGCTAAAAACACACACTGACTGGTTGAATAAGAAAAGAAATCAAGGTGGGGAATAAACATGGCCAATTTATTTATATGTTTCTGAAAAATTTAGGTGGTGATCTTTTGTAGACTGGTAGCAAAATGCATGGGGAGACGTGGAAATATAATCTATTTTATGGGGTCCTCTGGTGTCAGGTGCCCCTAACCACACAGTCACAGAGCATCACATGTATTTTGGACTTGCTGTTGGCTGGGAGTGCCCCTGAGGGACAGAGGTTATTTGGTCCTCTGGGTAACTAGCCACACACAGACACTGCCCTGGAGTATTGAGGTAAGTCTTGTTTTCAGGCAGCTCTTAGGTCCTGCATGGAAAGCAGGGAAATGAGCAGGGACACTGTCCACAGCAGATGCATAAGGAGATGTTTTCTGAAGTGTGCTGAGGTTCACAAGAGTGGATGTGCAAGACTTTCAACTCCTGCTGTAAAGTGACAGGGTGCTTGGTTTGGTATCAGTACCCCCAGAGGCTTTGGCAGATGATAGCCTTGGGGGTCTGTAAGTGCACTCAGCAGCACCTCTGTAGTTTAGGTTGGACCCTACTCCTGGTTGCAACAGAGCCTTAAAGCAGCAGAAAAAGGAAGCTAAGAGGTAGCAAGAACCAATTCAATGTTAGCAGTGCTTCGGAACCAAATCCCCAGTTCAAATCAAAATAAAACAGTAGTCTAAGAAAACTGGTTGTTTGGGGTTTTTTTCCATTTTTCAATGATCTCTATGCATCTTGGATCTGCTGTACATTTAAACTACCAAGTACATAAGTTAGCTGGAAAAACTGTAGAACAGATTACCTTCAGAAAAATCATGTTTGTCTTGAATGCCAAGTGCCACAGCTAGTGCTGCTCAGAGCTGCAGTGGCTTGGTGGAGTCACAGCAGCCAGAAATCTCTGCTGCAGCTTGGTGATAAATGAGTAAACAAGACAGCCAGCCCAAGACCCTAAGTGAAGCCCATCAAAAGGGTTTGACAGGAAAAGAGGAAACAGATTCAAATTGAAGGAGGGGATATTTAGGTTAGATATTAGAAAAATGTTTTTTACTGTGAGGGTGGTGAGACACTGGCACAGGTTGCCCAGGGAAGTGGTGGCTGCCCCAACCCTGGCAGTGTTCACGGCCAGGCTGGATAAGGTCTTGAGTATCCTGGTCTAGTGGGGAGGTGTCCCTGCCCATGGCAGGGGGTGTTGGGACTACATGATCTGTAAGGTCCATTTCAACCCCTAAAATTCTATGATTGTATGAAAAGGCAATAGAGAAATGGAAACATAATGGACCAGGAGCTTGAGAAAACACAAAACATAAATGACAAACCACAGACAAGCTTCTGTTGGGTGTTAGTCTTGAATGTCCCTCTCTCCACACCCACTGACATCAAGAGATGGTACAAGATTTAAAAGCTGTAAAAAACACACTCCCAACCTGTGGCCCAGATTTTCCAGCCACCACCCCAGCCACAGCAGCAGCTGCTGGCCGAGGGCATGCACCCTTAGGGGCAGGGAGAGTAGTACAGGGGGATGGAGGTGACAGCTCCCAGGGCCCTGCCATTCACAGGGAATATGTCAGCAGCAGCTTGCTTGGCAGACTCTAAGACACCAGGCATATGCATACGTAATTCCGCATATAATTACTTCTTGTGCAAATTAAAAGATGAAAAAAGTAGGAAGTTCATCAGTGCGGAATAAGACAAAGAGTGAGCAATCATGCCTGACAGCCACACGTTTGTGGAAACTTCATGAACTGTTGCTCTGAGTTACTAGCAGAGGTTTGCACCCACGTCCCTTCATCGCTACTGTGCAGCTCCCAGCTAACTTAATTTCTGGATGCCCCATTTATGTGCTGTAGCTTTAAAGAAAACTGAAGTGTATTTAGAGAATGAGGTTCCTACTGATTTTGTCAAAAGGTCAAACACTGATTTTTGGGGTCTGGAAAAAACACCATTGTATGGTGGAAAACTCAGACTGTGATCTGTGTCCTTTCCTCTCATTATCATAGTGCATGTGCCTTGGTGCTTTCTGTAAGGGCTGCATAATCAAAGCTTTTTGCTTGGTTTTGGAATACAGATGTGTAATCCAAACAAAAAGTCTTCAGGGTGGTTTCTTGTTCCTTTTTATCTTTTTTCCTTTTTTTAGCATAGATGTTTTAAACAATGTTATCTGTAAGACTGAAATAAATAAGGTCTCTCTCTTGCAGCTGACGTGCAATAGAAATTATGTATTCTGATTCAATCTGCTTGTCCAACTTGCATGATTCTAGCTAGTCAAGTAGAAAAAAACCCTATAACAATAAAAAATTGTAACTAGAACATTGATTACCTTCTCTCTTCCTAAAACAATGTGGAAGAGTTAAGACCACTTATTTATTTTAACATATACTTTACAGTTTGAAGGAAAATATATGAATTGCTCCTGGATTTGAAGGAAAATATATTGTACATTGATAAGCCCTTTGCCATCAGGAACAAATTCAGCCTGCACATTAACCTTAGGCCTGCAAAACACAGGTTTAAAAAAAGGATGTCATGTTCTTCATGTGTGAAGAACACCCTATTCTTCAAACTGAATCACATTTATTTTCACAGATGGGTCAATATTTTATCTTGATTTGCCATATTTAGTGTTCCCAGAATGAAAATAGGTAAAACAGAAAATCTCCTAATTGTCACAGATTCTGTGTGAAGCCACAATGGCTGTATGTCACCTTGATAAGCAGCTTATCCAGTACAAGAGAGCTGCGTTCACAAATTAATGTAAATTATGTGAAAGCACCAAGGAGTGGAACACAGGGCTATTATTCGCTGAAAGGAGTGACTCACAGTATTGCTGCTGGAGTAGAGCTCAGAAAAATCCCTGCTCTTCAAAATCCCAGCTTTGGTTTCATTTCACAAAATACTGTAATTCCATTTTCTAATGAAAGTAGCTTTGGCCTTCAATTCATTGGTCTCGCTGTATTAAAAATTGATCAAATACAATTTAAATTAATATTTTATCCATTTTTGTTCCCCGTGGCCTTTCCTTTCTGGAGGTAGCTGCACTTGGTGTCACTTGCAATAGCAGTTCCTGCAGGCACTGTCCCATCCAGGCTGCAGGAACACCGTGCGATGTGAAGACAGAGCTCCTGCCTGCTGTGTGGGCTGTGCGAAGGGCCCCACACCCATTTTATAATTCTGTGGCAGGACGTGTGTGGGTTTGTCCTGATGTCATCTTGCTCGGAGGGTACACTTTGTCATGAGCTCCCTAATCTGGGCAATACTCAGTTCCCCAGCCCAGAAGGCATCTTGCAGGTTTTTGGGCTAGTCCCTTTCACCCCAGTGCATGACAAAATCAGTCTGTGGGGGTAAATTTTATATCATAGAATCATAGAATTTTAGAGATTGGAATGGACCTTACAGATCATCTAGTCACAACCACCTGGCCTGGGCAGGGACACCTTCCCACTAGACCAGGTTGCTCAAGGCTTTATCCAACCTGGCTTTGAACACTGCCAGGGTTGGGGCAGCCACTACCTCCCTGGGCAACCGTTTCTCACCAACCTTACAGTAAAAAACTTTTTTCTAATATGTAGCCTAAATTTCTCCCTCCTTCAATTTGAATCTGTTACCCTTTGTCCTGTCACTGCAGTTCCTAACAAAGAGTCCCTCCCTGGGACTCTTTGTTATGTATCCAGGTGATACATACTGTTATGCATCCAGATGAGCTCAGCCCAGGGCTTTCTATCATTGCACAGGGCTTTGCTCACTGAGCACCAAGCTCAAAGTTTGTCCAACAAGCATCAGGCCTCCAGAGACAGACAGGCATGTCATGCAGGGAGCTACATGAGCCAAGGTTTCTTGTGTCTACTGCAGTATTAATTCCTCATGGTTCCTATTGTTTTTATCCCCACCAGTTTAATTTTGCTTTTTTTCCCCAAATTCTGTACAGGTGCAAAATGCTCTGATGACAGTAAAGTCATGCTTTGCAAAATGTTTTGTTATTCATGTTCCTCTGTCACTTATTAAAATCAAAATATCTTGGAGCTTCACAAATACACACAGCACTCAGAAGCTGCAAGCAGTTCTCTACCCTCTTTTGTTTAGGGATTCACTAACAGCTGGTGAGGCTGCACCTTGAGTGCTGTGTTCAGTTTTGGGCCCCTCACTCCAAAAAGGACATTGAGGTGCTGGACCATGTCCAGAGAAGGGCAATGAAGTTGGCAAAGGGTCTAGAAAACCTGTCTTATGAGGAGCGGTTGAGGGAGATGGAGTTTTTTAGCTTGGAGAAAAGAAGGCTTGGGGGGGACCTCACTGCTCTCTGTAACTACCTGAAACTACCTGATCAGTCTCTTCTGCCATGTCTTGAGTGAAAGGATGAGAGGAAATAGCTTTAAGTTGCACCAGGGAAGGTTCAAGTTAGACATGAAAAAAAAAATTCCACTGAAAGAGTGATCAGCCATCGCAATAAGTTGCCCAGGGAAGTGGTAGAGCCACCATCTCTGGAAGTGTTCAAGAGGCATCTGGATGTGGCATTTGGGAGTATGGTTTAGGGGTGATTATGGTAGTGTTGGGTTGATGATTGGACAAGATTATTTTGAAGGTTTCTTCCATTCTTGATGATTCTGTGAAAGATGCTCTTTTCTTTCACATTGAAGGCAGAATTTAACTATAAATGAGACACTGTTTATTAAGCATAATTTCTCATGCATGTAAGAAAAAGCAAGTTCTGTATCAACATATTCCAGCAAAAATTTAAAGTCTATCCATACTTGTATCATCTGCCCTCAATAAGAAGCATCTTCATGCTCCTCTCAGTCTTAAATGCTTCCACCTTTATTTCAGGATTCATTTCCAAACTGTCCACAGTCCCTTCATTGAGTGGCTATAGGTCAGCCTCAGACTTTATCTAATTTATTTTACTCTCCAGATCAGGCTTTGCCTCTGTTCCTGCATTCAGACATGTCAATTCTGGGTCAACAGGCTTTTCTTTTTTTTTGTTAACTCTTATCAACTGCAATGGTTTTGTGCCTCCCCAGCTCTTTCATCTGTCCCACCTTTTTAATTTCTGTGTTATCATATTTAATTTTAACTTTATATGATTCAGCCATGAAAAAAGCATTTTACAGTATAGTCTCTAAGACAGATCTTTCACCAAATAAAAAGCTGAAATGCATTTCTCAGGAAACAAAAAAAATGTTGAAAGATGGTATGGTCTCTATTTAAGTTATTTGCCATTTTTGAAATGCTTTTTCCTCTGCGGCAAAAACTTCACCCACTCTTGTATTCCAACCCACGGCCACTGTGAATAGTTTGGAGCACCCACACACATGTTCAACTTCCACAGGTCTAATCACAGAGTCCTTTTCACAAAGCGATTCTCAGATCAACCTAGATGGAAAAAAATAAAGAAAAATTAAAAATCAAGGTCGATTCAAAGTCCTGAAAATTTTCTGGTGGTTCTGCAGAAGTCAAGTCAGACTCAGCTGTGAGATGAGTACTGTCACAGGGACATGAAGCTGTCCCTGCCTCCCTGGCATCAGCTGGCAGGACTTTCCAGTCTTTGATCTTTGTGCACAAGTTCCCTGTGATGTTGCTGAACCAGTGAACAGTGGACACCAATGAAACAGGCTTGTTATTTCATTTTTATACCCTAAACTATCTTATCTTTTTACCAATGAATGTAATTACAGACAAATCAGCTCAGAAAGTAATGTCAGTCACTCTCTTGCACAGTGGGAGGAGAAATGAAAGATATGATCATTTTTCTCCTATCTGTCTTTTTAATGACCATGAAAAAAAGCCTCTGAAATTAGTTGAATGAATCTTGGCACTTCTTTCTTGTCTGAGATCATAATTTCATGGTTAATTATTCTGTATCTAAATTCTCTCTGGTTGCAGCTTCCATGAACTTTCATTACTCTAGCAATATTCCTGGTTATCAAAAGTCTCAGTTTCTGTTTACCAGAGCAGCAATACCATGCTCAGGACAATGTCTCAGCTTGACTTTGAACTCTGTAACTTTGAGGTTTCTTTTATGCATACAAGATAGCAGGTCAGGTTGCATATTTGTTCTAGCTCTATTGTAGCTGTTGAGCAGTGTTAGTACAAGAACAAATGAACTTTTGTTTCTCTTAAGGGCACAGTTAACTTAAAATTAAAATCTGAGGAACAAGTTTGGAAGTGTCTGTCTCTTTTCATCCATCACATTGCCAGCTGGGCTTTGCCTTCCTCTAAAATATGTTTTTCTCCTCTACTGATAGGAGATGCAAATTGGAGATTTTGTACAACATAGAATTAAACACTCAATCTGGGAAAGTGTGGGATTTTTCCCTTTAATGCCTTTATGTTATATATTATTTGCAGTAACTTTTTTTTTATAAGTGTCTAGTAGACCTGTGATTTTAAGCTATATGCCTCTAAAACATTGCATGGAGAAACTTATATTTTCATGTAAGCACTAATGAATAGATGTCAAAACCCACTTCACACAACAGCTAACAAAAATGCTATCCACCCCAGAATCATTTTGCATTTGAATTCAGGTTCGACTAACAACAAATAAAAACTAGAAAGTCCAGTCATTCTCCCCTTGCCTCATTCACAAGGTGGTTTTTTTTTCTTGGCATTACTCTTTACTGTGGACTTTCAATGGGAAAAACCTTAAATTCTCAGTGTGGACACAGTAATATTGAGTAGCTGGAACATGATCTTGCTCCTGAGTGTTGCTCAGGGAGGGTTTATACTGGTTTCAGGTGGATTTGTGGCTCATGTGTGAACACGGACCTGGCTGAAGGCCTGTGTGGCCATAGGCACTCCTCGACTCTCAGGCAGCTTTCCTGCAGCTGCTGTCCTTAGGCTTTTTTTTTGCATTTACAAAGAGTGCAAATAAGTTATAACAGGCTGATGTCCTCTAAGTGGAGAAGCAGGAGGCGTCACCCATTTATCCTTGACTTTGGAGGAAGCTGAGGGCACTCCATGCACTGGAGATTCAGAAATTTAATCAGCTTTCCTCATGGTTTACAAGAGAATATGTTTATCAACACCTGACACTTAAAGTCCCTATCCCACATACACTCCTGCATGCATTTGTGTAAGAGCTCCTTGGTCGCTCGTCAGGCGCCAGCAGAGATTGTTTTGACAACATACTTATTCATGATGATTCCTCCAAATGGAAACATTTCACAGCAAAATTATTCACTCTCCGGATGAGATTTCTGAGCACAACCAAAGCAACCAACTAAGAAGCTGTTCACTGACTGATAATAAATCAGTAACTTGGGTTTAAGTGTGACACTGCAGCAGGGCGGAGTAGAGAACTGAACCAGGCTATTTTCCCCTCAGATGAGTTTGCTAACCACTAGGTAGCTGGCTGTGCTGGGCTAAGAAATAGTCTTACTTTTTGGAGCTAAATTTGCAGGTTTCTAGACAGGTAGAACAGGAAATGTATTGAAATGAATACAACTATTTTACATGGGATGAGGTCGCCTTTGTTCATCCAATTGCTACATCAGAAAACAGCTTTTCAGGTGATCTTGGTAAGGAAACATACTGCATTGCTATACGACTGTTGACAAAGATAGTACAAGACTGATACGCTAGCTTAGGAGCACTGGTCCTCTGAGCAGCACAAACATTAGGGTGTCCAGTGGACCGAACAAACTCATGCTGGGACACACAGATGTGCTGCCTGAGGATGTGCCTTCTCAGCATGTAACTCCTCACCAGTCTCTGAACAAGCTTCTTCTATTTTCTCTCTATGTGAAAACAATAGACTTTTTAAAAAAAGTAATATGGTTGACATTACTTTATATTCATATGCATCTTCAGAGTGGAAATGGACATCAGCAGCTCACTGCTCCACACTGAAAAGGAAACGGACTCCAAGAGGAGAGAGACAGCTAAAAATAGTTATGCTCAGAATAAAGTAGCCAGAAATTAACATGATGGAAATTAAAGGTTTCTAACTATCAAAATGGTAAAGTTCTGGAGCAGCTCTGCAGAGAAATCTAGCCTAGAGAAAAATTAATCAAATGTACAAAAAAAAAAAAAAAAAAAAGCCCAGCTAAACAAAGTGATATTAGGCTATTGAACTTCGTAAAGTAAACAAATTGTAGTCCTTAGTACTAGGGAGCTCATCCTTTTGTTGTATATATTGACATGTTTTGACCTACCAGCTTTACTGTCCATGGAAACAAGCAAGATCCTAGTTATTTCTCAATCTTTTTCACTCTTCTTTTCATTCGTTTTCTTCTTTTTGCTATAGGCAGTAAAAAAGGGCAAATGAGAATTACAGGCGTCAGGTACAGGGATGGTGTTAAAAGTCAAGGTAATACAGACAATGTAGCATTTAAAAAAGCTGTCAAGAAAAATCATTCTTTGGGAAGGGAGAATGAGTATTTAAAAACAAAACTGAAAATTTTTTTTTTGAGAAAGTTATTTTGATAACTGGTTGGTTTTTTCCCCTCTTGCTTCTCGTCCAAGATCTGTATGTTGGGGGCACAACTGAAAATTAACTACTAGAGTCCAGAGTCTGGACTGTTTTGGCATGGACTGAAATGTTCCTACTGCTGGAAGGCACTTCCTCAAGGTATGGCCCTAGATGAGATCTTGCCAAGGCAGATGCAAGTGAGCAGTTTAGGGGTTTGTGATCTTTCCTAACCGGAGAGTAACTTGAGAAATCCCTACGTGCCCTGCCTGCACAGCGAGGCAGACAGAAGCAAAAAAGCCTTGCCATTGGTACCATTCATGACCCCTGGGAGACAGAAAAGGATATGTGTCAGGGAACAGTGGGCAATCTATAAATTGCCTTGTGTATAGGCCTCCTGTGTTCGGAGTCGAAGTACCACTAAACTATATGGTGGGAGCATAGCTGGTGAGGAGGTTGTTTTCAGTGCTGCAGAGTATCTGAGAGTGTGCTGGCTTGCCGAGTTGCTCAGCCAGTTCTTACAAATGGGATTTATTTTCCTACATGACCAGATTGCAGGGTCTTTTGTTTTTTTGAATCATGAACACACAGATGTACATATCATCATTGAAAGGCAACCAAGGATCATGAGGTGAGAAAAATACTGCTGATGACTTTTGGGTCTCTTCCCTTATTCTGTCAAAGGAAAAACTCAGCCAAGAAAGGGAACTGATAAACCTTTGAGCCTGCCTAATTCATTCAGCCCATCAAAAGGCGACGAGATACACACACAGCCCCATTCATCCTGGTGTCCTTGCTGTACATTAATAAGAGATGTATTCGCCCTTTCAGGGGCTCTCAGTACATCCTTTCATTTTGGACAGTGCCTCATTCACCTGCTCCTGAAGTGCATCATTCCACTACCATCAATATAGGAGGCCATCAGCCCTGCATACTTGATCATTTCCAATTACAACAGCAACATCTGCATTGTAGAGGAAGCAAAAATGCTGGAAGACTAAGGAGGCCAATACCTAAGTTTAGCTGTCAGAGGTGAACGTAACCTAATTTAAATGTGATGAAATTAGATGGTTTGCCCTAATTTTCATGCATTTAGCATTATCTCAAGAATACTGATAAGGGTGGAGTGAACATCTGAGAGAGCAGCTGGCAGGCACCATGGTCACTGTGCTGCACCACAATCAAAGTTTGCTTTCACATGGAAAGACAGATTTATATAAATGAGGGATAGGGGTAAGATATCTGACTCTACAGCTTGTTTGGGAACAGGGGAATGACAGCATCCTGCCTTCTAAATCACGCTGATTTCTTTCTTCTGCCTCTGCAAGCCTGCTCTGGCTGTATATTGAAATAAACTCAATACTGGTTAGCTTTTTAGGGGAGAGGGCTGCTTTTTGAAAGGTGTTGGTGGGAAAATTGGGATGTGGGGGATTGTTTGCTTGCATTTTGCATTTTAATTAGATGGAGCTAGGAAGAGGAAAGCATTGCTCCTTTTGTCAGGCCATAAGTAGCAAAGACATTACTAGTTCCACCTATTGGTAGGAAAGTAAAAACGATTTTACTTACTTTCCAAAGAAAGGAATTACAAGAATTTCTAGTGCCATCTATGAGTGAACACAGAGAATTGCCAGTATTCCTACCCCTTATTTTACAGATAAACACGCACAAACATAATATAGAAGTGAATACTGCTCATCTTGCTTTCTCTAGGTACACATAAGATCTTTGTGAATACAACCCTATTGCAGCTATTTAATACCACAAATAAATCCAGTTGGAGTTAGGGATACTTTAAAGTTCATCCCCATAGTATAAGGTACCATTCCAAATGGCTGACATTCGATCTGCCATTATGAAATCGAATTCTTAAAGAAAAGCTTAAAGGAGCTAGCTGGACTCAAGTCCCTAAATTTCCTAATTCACAGTGATCTGCATTTTGACCCAGACCACACTGAAGAGGAGTATCTTCCCACCACCCTTGCAATAGTTCAGGGTTTTTAAAAAACAGCCTAATGTGAAACCAGCTGAAAATGGCAAGAGCTGATGTATAATCCAGTTGCTGTCCTCCACTCACCCCTAAAAAGACAAGCATATTCTGCCTAGAATTCCCCCCTGGATCTTTCTGGGAAGCAATTTAAAACCTCAGAATGATAATTATCTTTTTCTGATACTCTATAGGTTGAACTTAAAATACTATTGAAAACACATCACTAGAGACTGTCAGAAGCAGAGATGTGGGAAATCACATATTTTAATATTTCCTTTTTAGAGGTTCCCAAATGTACCAATTTCAAAGACTGCAAGTTATGCCTGGGAGAGACTTTTCTGTTTTATTTCTTCTCACCCCTACCTCAGTCTATTTCCTTTCTTTTATTTTTCTTTCTCCAAAGAGGACAGCAGCAATGAGAAGTGGCAATCCAGAAAATAAAGACTGCTTATATTGGATTTAATGAGAGAAAACATTAAGAAAAGGACAGCAAAATATCTTGAAAACCACATTGCTTTCCTCCATGGAAAATATTAGGAGTTCACATTAAGACGATATTCACTCACAAAACCTTCTCAACACAGATTTGCAACAGAAACTGTTGTAAATGTTGTCACAAAAGAGTGAAACACCAAGAAAATATTCCTAGTATTTTTTCTACTGTTGTTGAAAAACACACAAGTGCAAGCAGCTGTTTGGGGTGAAAAACAAAGCCCCAGCACTGAGAGGTGTGAATGTGTGACCTGCTCGGAGCAGGATGGGTATGGAGCCCCCACCTCTGGAGGTGCTGAGGGATAGGTGAGAGGATGATATTCACACGTGGTCTTGACATAGCTCAGGACTGGCCACCTAGAAGCCTGTGGGTGTGATTGGACCCCCAGCACTGCGTGCTGGCTCCTAAGCTGTGCTGACCAAAAGCAGGTGAAACAAACTGGGAACACGTGTCTGGATATCTGGCAGGGCAGGATACGGAACCAGATCAGACCTAGAAGTATTTCCTGGGCTGACTGCAATGCCATTTGGGCACATGTGTTGTTCTGGCTGTTAAAGATCTGGCTGTGAGTAAAATTGACCCTGCAGTACACAGATGTCATTGCTCCCAAGCTGCAGAGCCCCTTATTAAGCAGAGCATGTTAGATTAGCTCAGCTTTACCATTTCCTTTCAGCTCTCTGCAGGGATGTTATTTGTGCAGCAGTACAGACAATATGTGTGTTTTCATTACAAGGCTTCACATCCACATTAGCCTAGGTCAAATAAGTACAATCATCTGGGCCAACTGATGACCCAGGTTTTCATACATAAGTAGACAGCATCCCATTACACTATGGAGAGATGTATGGAGGAATAAAAATTGCTCTGACTATAAAGTCAATTTTAGTTTTAGGGGAAGGTTCAAAGAAAAACCTTGTGGGTTATGACACAGTCTCTGTGTTAAACAGTAAAGAAAGTGTATCATTTATATTGTTCTTTTTTTCAGCTTCTCTTGAAAACAAAGGTCAAAGCAGGGAACTTGCATTTTCTTGACATCGAATTCATGATAAAATTGCAGTTAAACATGAATGACCAAAGAAGCACTTCAGCAAAAATGACACCCAGAAACTGAGAATCCCAGCAAGCAATGTACATAATAATGCATTTCACATCATTGGGAGGCATCAGTGAAAATGTGAGGGGAATAGAGGGGGATGTTACATCCACTGTATTTTTACCAAAATCTTTCCCTCTGGATAAGAATATTTTATGTTAGTTTAAAAATGACATTTGATTTATCGTAGACCTGACTGAGCTAGGAAGCATTTTCCAGAATCAAGCGCAAAGGAGAGATAAAAATCTAACTGTAGCATTTTCAAGTTAATACATTTTAGCTCAGAGAATATGGATGCACAAAACTGTAAAAAGATATTAATTTGGTTTTCAGTAGTCAAATGTCAGCAAGAAGAGCATGGTTCAATAGAGTCCTGGACTGAGACCCTTGTTTCAAAACAGGTGTAACACAGTGAGTTAAGGGCTGTACCTTGTAGGGGCTCTTACTATGACACTAGGCTGTGAAACACCCTAGGATATGTTGTCCTACTCTGATATTTCCCTTGCCCTTCACATTTCTGTGATATAGGTCCACAGCACATATACCTAAATTTTGTCTAAGGCCAAGGGACACATCCCTGTTCCATCTCATTGAAGATCAGTTGGGAAAGGATGCTGGTACCATATTTGGGCCTTCTGCATGTGCCCTGAGGCAAAAATCTCTTCTAACAAATCTATGTGTGTCACTAATTAAAATATAACTGCAGATAAGTATTTCCCCCCCCCCCGACACTGTTGCATGCCTTACATTTTTCTAAGCCATGTATTACCAGACAGCAAAAACTTCAATTTCTTTACCCATGATATATCTATTTTTGCACCTGAAGAGTCTGTATAGATACACAGTGGCACAACTGCTTGTAAATTTATCACAGGATGTGTTACTGCAATTTCAGCACATTTACAAGGAATAATGATAAGTAGGTTTTTAACCAAGGTCCTCTATCTGACCTGGTTGCCTGAGGAACTGCCTTTCTTTCTGCAAGATACCACCTTGGAAAGGACATGGTCTGGTCCCTCAACTGGAAAAGAATAAGAGCAGCTTCAATTTTCTAATGTGCACTACTAGGCATACTTTTATTGTCCTAAAGGTTGATAAGTCCTTGTTGGTTTTCGGGAGGGTTCTGGTTTGGATTTTTGTCTTATTTTGCTTCAGTGTTGGAATTTTGGAGGGGGTTAGGATAAGAAGAATGAATGGACTTTGGCATTAGTGGAAATTTGGCTATGTGGTAATTTCATGGTTATGGTTTCCATATTGCTATTTGTGTGTATGTTAAACTGCATAAATAAAACCAACGAGAAAACAGTTGATTAAAGAAAACAAAACAAAAAAAAAAATCACAAACATATTTTAAAAAAGCCAGGCGAGATCTTTAGAGAATACATTCCCAGGCAATGACTACCATGCACATTCCTGCATAGAAACTGAGTCCAGAAGATCCCCTTTGATTTTGGCCTTGAAAATAGTGAGTCAAGGGAAAGAAATTTCAATTAACTAGAGAGCAGAAAGGCAAGTTTCTAGAAAATTCTTTGAGAGTTATGAAAATAGATCCTTATTTTTCTCTTCTTTATTGCGACACATTGACTGCATTGATGTGGACATATGATAAAATTGACCAGAAACACAAATCTTTACTAAAACAACCCAGAAGTCCAGAGCAAATCAAATGAACACCTTTTGTCAAAACCAAAGAGGTTAGGGGAAGGATTTGAAAGAGCTAAACCAGTTTATCTTTGATTTCTCAATAAAATAAAAAAAAAAAAGTCATTTTGTATTTTTACCTGTGCATAATATTTTTAAACATAAATTTTGAAAATCATCCACAAAGTAGTGCAATAACCCCAAAACTTCACAGAGCAGATTTCATACAAAAGGCCTTCTTTAGACTCAAACTAGTGGGAGTTTTCCCCTCTTCAATTAAAAGTAAAAAACCCCAACCAACCAATCAAAAAAAAAAAAAAAAGCTACAAGAGAATTATTTTCCCCTCCAATTTTTTTGTTCAGCTATCAATTCCAATCCCCCTCCTCCCCCAAGTTCCTTGATCAGCTCCACTTTTGACCTTCCATTTTTTTAAAAAGGGGGAATAAGAAGAGAATTTGAAAATTCATGCAAAATAAGGCTGCCTATTTTACTGATGCAAATATTCACATTCAAAATCCTGGAATTGATCAGCATATCAATTTGCTCCTGACACTGAGGTTAGTATCTGAAACAATGGTACCTCCCCCACTTGCTTGAGATTCAAAGCAGCATGTGTCATACCTCTGTGCACGTCCTTCTCCTGCTCAGGCTGAAAAGGATGAGCAAGAGCAGTCATATGAGTCAGTGTCTTCCCTGGAGAGCCTTCAACCATGGCATTATAAAGGCAGTAGTTTTGTTAATTCAATCTCATGAGTATTTGCCTTCAACCACTAATGATGGAAGAACGAGTCATTCATTTCATATCTTCGGAAATCCACCTTTTTGCATCATCAATGGAGTCAGGTTTTGGGGGGAGTTTGACCAATCTGTACCAATTTCTTCCTGGTTTCATATGCTTAACTACACAGCTGGTTTGGCTCACTCTCCTCCCACAGAGGAGAGTACTTCAGATGACTACTGTTATTAACATGGGATAATAACCTGGTAAATCACTGCTGCCTGGGCAAAGAACATGCTGTTTTAAGTATTTTCATGGCACGATGCAGTTTATGTGGCAACATCTGGGATACAGCAGTTGGGTACTTATAAGAGTACAGCTCATGGCCCAGGTTAAGCTGCCCCTCTGGGCAGCAATAACTGGGTGCCTTCATGGCTTGTGCCATGCAAATCCTTAAAAGTTAAGGTCCCTACACATGTCTACAAACTGACTCATGTCACAGAAATGGACAAAATAAACCCCTGCATTATGAGAGTTAAAATAAGTTTGCTCTAGTTGCAAAACTGACCTCTAACATGTAATTGATGACACAGTGTAGCTGCTGGGGAGGAAAAATAGATATACCCCACCTCTCGTTTATGAAGAAGCTCCATTCTTTAAAATGCTCAACAGATAGAGATGACTCTTAAGAAGTCAACACACATCATGTTTTAAGATTGCACATATTCTGGTGGTAGGTCATAATTTTATTTTAGCTTCAGTTGTCAGTTGATTCTAATGCTAAATAATGTTGCATCACTTACATTCCTTGGGTATAAGGAATGGGATGTTTTGCACAAGTCTGTGCTACTTTTTGCTACTTGAGATCTCCAGTAATTCTCAAGGAATACTTTGAATTTAAAATGCTTTTCTATACATCTAAGGACTGTGAGTCTGTTCCTCTTCAAAACAGGTTTGATTTATTCCCACAGCTGGTGCAGCTGAAAAAGCAGAACCAGCAGCAAATAGCTACATCCAGCTCAATTTGTTGTATATTAAAAGACTGTTATTTTCTCCCTGCAAACTTGTTCCATAAAGTTAAACAAAAGTTTCCAGAAAATAAGTATTTGTATTATGAGCAAAGCACATAGAAGTTGGAGTTGGCTCTGTCTGCCATAAATGTCATCTCCAAGGGCTATGAGAGCTGATTTTAAGAGATGTCTGGCACTCCTGTATCAGAAACTAATGCTGGGATGAGGTTTTGGAGTCACCATCCTCAAATGTTTCCTTTCCACAACCCGTTTACTGTGGCAAAACAGACAGCAAATCTTTCCATTTCAACAACTTCTGGCTTCAGCATTGCTATCTCAGCAGGATGTGAAGACAAGATAAAAAAGCCTGCAGTGACTTTGCCTGTAGATGGGTCAAAGAAATTTTTCATGAAAACAACTTTCATTTCATCCCTAAGATGGAGTTCATTGACTGCAGCACAGTCAGGTCCCAAGCTATTATATGTGTAAGTAAACCGCACAGATACTAATATACAGCTGAGAAAATAGGTGGGATTTTTTGGTTTTGTGTTGGTTTGGGGGGGTTGGTTTGTTGGTTGTTTTATTTTTCTTTTACTTATTCTATACCTCGTTTAGGAGTGTGTCTTTATAAACACATCACACTGGCTGTGTTTCTGCTCCAAATACTGTAAGTTTTCCCTGTGATTTAATTCTCATGAGGGGCAGACAAAGAAGATTTAAGACAAGACCTATTACCACCTTTTCCTGGCCCATCCAGAAAAATCAGGCTACAGCAACCAGCACTGTGCTGAAGTAGCAGAGCTTGCTCTGCACTGGTCTAGCCTCTCCCAAAGCAGTACAAAATAGATCAAATAAGAGCCCAACATAAAAGCCATGTTACAACAGAGGTAAATTTCAGCAAACAAGGTCGAGATTAGATAAGTGAATGCCAAGCTCTTAAGAGCTGAAGGTCAAAAACTTGGAGTCTAGGGGGTTGAGCATTTTCTGAAACCATGGCACTGCTGCACACACTCCAGATGAAGACTAGCAGAGGAGATGGCTGGCACCAGCTGGACTAGCTGCCTGAGAGCAGTTCTGTTGAACAGCCCAAGGAGAGTGAAGTATTTTATGGGTGGAATAATGGTGCTGCAGAGGGGTGAGCAGGATCTGCCTCCTGCCACCCTTTGATATCCTGGCCCCCAGGGTCACTGCAACATCCAGAAGGCAGTTGTTGAGGGGTTTGCAGAACATCTGCAGTGTAAGTGCCCTGTGCCCAGGACTTTGTATTCAAAGCACAGAATGGGCAGACTGCCCACTGTTTTCTGTCTCTTTTTCCCCCTCTGAGAATACCTAACTGAATCAGAAGGGAACACAGATCATTTCCACCAGGCCAACTGTGAGCAACAGCATGTATTTGGAAATGGATTTCAGATTCATGCTGCAGCAAAGATGACCTTGCCTGCCATGCTGTCCAACATGTGGGAGCAATCTCTGAAGAGCCCATCTGTAAAAGTGGCAGCCTGTGTTAACCTCCTCACTCCTCCATGTCACAGCAGAACCATCATAAAGATGGCAATCAGCTCAGAGCAACACGTACATGCATTGAGCATGCATATATTTTCCTTCAGTCAAGAAGGGTATTTGCCTTTTATATATATATATTTGCCTTATACCAAACTACTTTGCACAGGACCAACTTACCTGCACCAAAAGCGGTCCAGGGACATGCAGAAAAAGCTGAAGCTCTCTTAAAGACACAGTATCTGAAGAATTCCAAAAGAATTTTTCTAGATCACTGGAGTGATGGTCTTAGACTGAGTGTTTTTCATCTGTGAAGACTTCTCAGCCCACCAAAGAGGAGCACTTTTATACCTGTATCCAAACACAACAGAGTTGGGGAATTCTGAACTGAATGGATAGACATGTTGCCAGTATTTTCCCTGCATTATTAAAGAGCCAAGAAAATTGTGCTTTATCCATTTCTACATGTACATAGGAAGGGTGGTTCTGTCAGTCAAGCCTTTACCAAAAAAAATCATTCCTTTTATTGCATGACTATCTTACAGATAATTCTGCTACAATCTTTTGTCATGTTTGTTTGAGCATTCCTTGCAAGTTCTCAGTTTGAGAACTATAGTAAGCTGAACAGTTTCTAATTAATCAACATAAAGAAACTGCTGTGTCTTGAGTCCCTTAAGAGGAATAGAAGAAAGGAGGTAGCAGTTATTTTTGCATCACAGTGGCTCAGGTGTATTGCTGTACATGCTGAGCAGTTTCTGTGTACTGGAGAGCATTTACACCTTTTCATTTCAATAGCAGACCACAGAAGAGTGCTCCTTCAGTTGAGCACACACTTCACGAGTTTCCAACATAACCTTCAGAGAAGACATCTAAGAATAACACACCTGAAATGCATGTCCTTGAGGGCTTGAAAAAGAGAGGTTTTGATGTGTGTCAAAATACAAACTGTTCAGCCAGGAATTGTCAAGCTAAGAGCTTAGGTTTTACTCATCTAGCGCTTTCACCTGAAACAAGAAACAGTAATTTGGAAAGAATAAACGAGCCTGTGTGGACAACCTGCATTGGCTCAAGGCAAAGAGATACTACCTTGTTTGAAAAAAAGGCTTGATATGTCAGGAACAGAATAAATTTGGATAGTACAGGGACAACAATGCTTTACTGCTGTGCTTTCCAAAATTTGGAATTACATAGGGGAGGCAAGAGGCAGGGGACAGGGCTGGACACACACACCTGGGAGGTAGATCTCTGTTCTGAAGAGGATCCTAGAGGGACTGCAGGCCATGAAGGACCCACACCAAGACAAGAAGCAGTGGGTGGCATGGATCAGCAGAGAAAATCTGCTATGCACAAATCCAACCTCCTGTGTAACCTGTCACCTCACCCAAAGGGATGGGGAGGGATCAAGTGCAACATGCAGTGAAAATAAGGGAAGTGGGGACTGGGAAAGGTGGAGGAGAAGTGTCAGATAGAAGCTCAGCTTGGGGAAGGGGGAAGAAAAGCATTTCCCTCAGTATTTGTTTTATCACTTGGCACCTTAATTTTCCCCTCAGTAGCCAAACCTGTTATTAAAAGTTTACGTTAATTGGAAATTAATTAAATTAAATGAAATTCCCTGAGTCAAGACTGTTTTGCCAGTGACAAGAGGTCTTCATTTATTTGACATTTTCATGCAGCTCTGGGATGGTTTGATTTTTTTTGCCAATCACCAAAGTATTCCGGTAGGGGGATATTTCTTTTCTCAGAAAGGGATGTTTAGCATGCAACACACGATGCCTGTGGAAAGGAGCTGCAGGGCAATGAAAAGGTGCAGCCCTTTCTGGCCATCACCTCTACTGAGGACACCATTGGTCTTTCCCCACCGCAGTGGAAACCTGCCTAGGGACAAATGGCAAAAGTATCTGTGCTCTAGTCTATTTCTGAAAACAGAGTGTGAAAACAGACTGCCACTCTTGTAGTATTTCATAGTCTTGTACCTGGCCGGGAACAAACAGGGACTTACCTGTGCATAAACACCATCTTAGCTGGCTGTACCACCCACAACTTGTCTGTGTGTATTTGGGAAATCCAGCCTTCTCAAGAAGTGTTTGTGAGTCATGAAATCACACCAAGAGGCTAAGTGTGTGTACAGCAGTGGGACCCATTGCAGCCAATGAGAAGTAGCACCATTGTAAAGCTGCTAGTGGCAAACACCATCCCTGATGCAGATGATAAGACCCAACGGAACTTCTGGCTCCTGAAAAAAACTGTACAGCTTTTGGTTCACAGAGAAAACACTTTCATATCCATAAATCATAGCTCAAGAGAAATTAATGCCTGCATAACAAAAGGACTACAGAGTGTTCCTTATGGGGTCAGGAGAGTCCAGAGCATTTCAA
Organism: Acanthisitta chloris; assembly: GCF_000695815.1. Taxonomy (NCBI): domain Eukaryota; kingdom Metazoa; phylum Chordata; class Aves; order Passeriformes; family Acanthisittidae; genus Acanthisitta; species Acanthisitta chloris. The sequence goes on from NW_008669700.1 coordinate 114,391, forward strand.
TCAGCTCTTTGACATTTACAATCTAGGCAAAGTCCCAGGCCACTGGTTTAAGGATTAGAAAAATAACAGAAATGTTTTTTAAACTGATTTTGAAATTGTTAAGTGTTTTGTGCAACAGGAAGACCAGGCCACAGGAACAAGGCAGTCCCAGCAGCCTGTCCATCAGCATGACAGGTGACCTACACTCAAGAAATATTTGAGTCTTTTGGGTGAGACCAGTGTTCACAGGTACAGAAGATAACAGAACTATGTAGGACCTTCATAGTTTGTCATTAATACCCAAGCACTGGCTTAAAAATGAAGCTGTATTGTTCTCAATTCATTATTATATGAATGCTTAAAAAAACCCCTCAAACTAGAATACACTGAGGTCCATCAACAGTTCTCCATTATCTGAAATCAAGTTTCTTTTCCAAGATCTGCTGATGACACTGAGCTATTCTGGGTGTACTCCAGAGGAAACTGAAGAAAGGTAGAAAACCAGACAAAGCATTGTCACTCTAAATATATGCAGTCTGAACTGTTTCCAAATGGTGCTAGGTACTGAATTCAGTACATCAATCCTGAAGAGACACCAATGTATTTCAATAGAGAATTTAGTGTCAATCTCTGGACAATCTGTCAGTTGCAAAAAAAAAAAAAAAAAAAACAAACAAAAAAAAAAAATCTAAAAGGAAACAAAATGTTACAGAATGAGATAGAAAACCTTTCTACTAGTATGTAGCTAGTGGAGGAGATTTCATACAAATTCTGTTTATTTTCTTGTGAGCAGTATAACTGAGGCAGAATTCGAAGGTATCACAGGATAAGTATGTGAGTCCCACGAGAAGTTGTGCTGATTTAGACCATGTTTTTAAAAGGTCCACCTCAGGATCTATTACATGGAGCTTTAAGTGCTGACCATGTAAAAGGAAGGCCTTGTTTGGAAGTGGTACACAACATAAGATTTTTAAAGAAATCAAATTTTATGAGTATCTGCAGAAAACTTTACATCCCCACCCAGCAAAGCACTTGAGTGCAGTCCTCTCTATCTTCAAAGAAAGGTAAAGGATCAATGCTGCCTCAAAAATCTTGTGATGCTAAGCCCTGTCAGACTCAGGAAGGTTCAGAAGGCTCAGGATGCTGAGAGAAGAGATGTGGACAAGGTGCTTTTAGAGAGAAATTTACATTGGCATCTCTCAGCCACAAAGGTAATGGCTATAGGGAAGATTCAGTCATCTGCCCAGTAAATTCATAGTCCTTAGGTCATTGGAGATATGACAAAGGCTTGCAGAAGGAACCCTCTTCGGGATGGGCTCCTTTCAACATCTGTATGTGTCCTGGAAAAGATGAATAACATGCTCATAATATTTGCTGATGCTGTTTAACTAGAAAATGTGGCAAAGAGCTAATACATAGCTGAAAGACAGTAAGAAAATTAAGTAATGGTGTGGCGAGACATACACATACAGTCAACACACATACATATATATGTGTGTGCACATTGGCTTCCAAGCATAGTGACGGAAATTATTTTCTGAATGACTATTTTTTTGGCATTGGACTCACTCTGTTGAATGGCTGAATGAAAACACTTTTCAAATGCCATCATCATTGCCCTTTACTGCTGTGGGCAATGGGGTCATGTACTTGTTTGCTTCCACAGAGGTGATTTCAGACCAGATTCCTGATAAATTTGTTTCTTCCTATCTTCTGTTTTAGCTTTCATACATCTGTCTTGAGAAATCAGCAGTGAAAGCATTTCAGGTAAATTTCAAGTAGAAAAGGGAAAAGTACAAATGAGCATATTGAAAACTGTTAGTTTTACCTGAGAAAACAAAACTTTGTTTTGTCTCATGCCCTGGAGATGACCTTGTGGTGAGGGGGTGAGGCAAAAGGGTGTGATTACTGCTGGTGAACAGCACTTACAGTGACAGTCAGGGCTGGTTCTTGTTGCCAAACACACCCTTTGCTTTCAAGACCTTTCCCTCTGACTAGATTCCAGATGGAGCTGCCCGCTGGATGTGATAGCAGGGGAATGGCAGCCAAGGCGTGAACACCTTCCCACCTGCTTGGAGCTGGCAGGATAGCTCTTTTCTTTGCAATTACTCTGTGACCTGTGAAAGAAAACTTCTTATCTTCCACTTTTGAACACTGGGAGTCAGAGCCACTCCGAGTGAGTGCAAGGTCAAAACAGTAAATTATTGCTTGCTTTCAGTTGTTTACTTCCTCTGGAAAAACAGCTCTGTCCCTTTTCACATACTGCTTGAAAAATCCTTCCCTGACTCCTGTAGCAGGGCTGTGCTGTCACAGCACAGGTGTGATCCATGCTGTGCCATGCAATGTTGCTGGACAGACAGAGCATCCCTGTCTGGGGCCAGGGATCCCCCAGGCAGGTGTGGGAGAGCCTGGCAGCACTAGGCTGTCCTGGCAGCACACATGAGGGTGACATGTCTTAATGTGAACAAGGTTCAGTAACATCCACAGGGTCTGAGCACCTCAGTAGGAGACCAAGACATCGAAACCAAAGGGCAAACTGTGTGTTGAGTGCATGAAACCTGAGAGACCTGGACACCAGAATAAACACTGCCTGCAAGTCTTGCCCTCAGAGCTGTTTAACTGGATGCCCACCCCTAGCCTCTGTGCAGCCTCTCTGCTCTCCAGAAATCCTGGATTTGATTAGCATTGCCAGGTATGTCTGCACATGCACAAGGATGATGAAGTGAGGCAACAGGGTCACCTGCAAACAACAGGGATAGGCATCAGAAACATCTGTCTATGCTGTGCACTCACTGGCAACACATTTTGCACTGATATACTGTTCCAGGGAGGCCTCAGTAAGCTGTAAACATCTCACAGATTTGACTGGGGGCAGATTTTTAGCTCTTGAATATTAAAACCAACTGTGTTTAGGGTTGGGGTTTTTTTTTCCTTTTTCAGATGCACCAATCTCCAGGGAAGAGGCCCTCCCCAGGGGAAACCAACAACCCTCACATACACAAATTCAGAATGGGTTGGATAAGTTGCTTCAAAGGGTTTATTTTCTTTAAATCTGTCTGCTTATAAACCCAGTCATGTATTCTAGGTTATCATTGCTCTGTGACAAGTCATGTCACAGTTTACTTGCGGCAAACTTATCACCCAGCCCCACTAGGACTGGGGCAAAGGCTCCTAGTAGCAGTAGGTGGGCTGCTGACCTCTTGCTTCTCCCCTGTTCCTCATGCATGGGCTGCTTTCCCAGTGCCCTCTCTGCAATGCATCTGTGCATGATATGAAATGTAGGAGAAGATGCAACACTGCAATTAGCCAGATGACAAAGCGAGCTGATGTACCCAGGGCAGCAGGTGAGACGGACTGTGAATAAAATGAAACTGGCTTTGTTGGTGTGGCCTGCCTGTAAGCCCAGAGTCATATAGCATGCTGGGTGGCCTATAGCACATCCTTTCTACGTCACAACTCTACTGTGCTATAAATGCAAAGAAGAGCCTGCAATTTCCCTGGCATCATGGACACAGCAAAACCTCTTGGCCTAATGAAGGTAATTTGGACTTTTATTAAACGGCATTTACAGCTTTGCAAGAAAGACTGCCAATTTGACTATCAGAAGCAGAATCAATGTGTTTGTTAGCCTGTTTTCAATGTATCACAGTTCCAAGGAACAGAAAGACATCAGCACGGCACTCATTTAACTTCTTGGGTGCAAAACCAAGCTTCTTTCAGAAGGCAACAGAAAAGCACAAACCACCCTCCATTCTTCAAAGAGACCTTTGAAAGCATCTGTGTCTCTCTAATAGTTTCAGACTGTGGCAGACAAAAGCCTCAGCCTTTGCTCTGGCAATAGGCAGAATTGCAGGAAAGCTTTTGTGTATGTCTATATTCAAGGCTTGACCTTTCTGGCTGCCAGTGAGAGAACAGACACAAGGCGAACAGATGGACAGAAACTCTGTGGAAACTCCACCTCAGCCAACAGGAATCCCTGCTCTCCATCCCTGCCCATGTGCCTGCCCCTTACACTCAGCCAGGTGCTCCACCTGGGAGGTTATCTGTCCAGGTTTCAGGCATTACTGCCTGCTGACCTTGCTCCTTTACTGGTGGGTAGCAAGCACAACTGCAGCAGAGCAGGCCACATCCCTCACCCTTTCCACCAGCGTTCACAGCATGACATCACATTGTAAGGCTGTGTTCATTGGCACACTGCTGTGGGGAAACCAAGCAGCTGCCTGCTGGAAGAAAAAGGAAGGTGTTGTGTCTAAGTGTATAAATTTAAACCCAAGTGTTCGAGCCCAAGCCCAGTAGGCCATTTATGATACAATGCCAAAATGTCTCACAGGGATTCATGCTCCACTTTCCTCTGCCTGTAGCCCACAGTGCAGTGCGGTCTCTGTGCTTTGAGTGCAGAGTTTGACTGTGGCAGCTGCATCATTGTGGAACGTCCCTGATCACAAACAGCTTGGTTTTGTCTTGCCATGTAAACAACAGAAGTCCAAGAGTGATATCTCTTATGACCACTGAAAAAGCAGCAGTGACATTTGTGAATAAAAGCCCTGAAAAGGAAGTATTTCATGGTTAATTTTTAACATAGTCAAACATCTTCTCTGCTTTGGAATTTATGGGTCTGTTAAGACCTATAAATTCAGGTTCAAACCCACTGTCTGAACTCTGTATGGTCTCAGGAGATGCACAGGACCCCAGAAATGTGGTGATTCCCTAAGTCTCATAGTTGTGACATGCCACATTTTCATCCTTTCAGCAGAGATGCTTACAATCCACACACCTTATTTATGTTACTGCCCATCAGGCTATGTGGAACTTGGTCAACTAAACAGCAAATCCATCTCTCACCATTCTGCCTGAAACAAGTAGAGTTGAATGAATGGAGGAAAAAGTAATCAGTTCAAGTTGTTCTGATACAAAATGTTGGAAGCTGATCTGAGATTGCATACTGGGTTATTATACTGGCATTTAGAATATTATGAACAATATATGTTGGGTGCCCCAGTAAAACCCTTAATAGGAGAAGTTGTGGCTGATGCTGGTTAAAAAGCAGCATCAGTGGTATCCAAGGCCAGAAGGTCCCTCTGCAGTGCACCTCAGACATGTTCAGATAACTCTGAGATTTGAGAGTGCAGATGCAGTGGTTCATACAAGTAAGAGACAGAAGACAAAAGCACAGAATATATTTAGTACAGTGCATGCCAAGCAACAGCTGGCCAGATGAATAATTCTCCAGAAGATCATGGAAAATGCTATTCTTTAGGAGGACTTGACATGACTTGTGTCTGCTATTCACGATTCAAGCCTTGCTCAAGCTCCTAAAGAAGGCCACAGTGTCAGGGTCATGGCCATGTGCCTGACACTGCTGTTGAACTGGTTTGGGGCAAATCAGTCAGCATCCATCCCTGCCACTCCATTGTCATACAAAATCGATATTGATTGTGCATGTCCCACAGCACTGGGAAATCAAACGGAGGTTATTAGGTCTTTCTAGGACCAAAACTCTGATTTTAAAAAAACAAAACCCCAAAAATTTCTAAAGACTTACCAGTTGAGATTTTGTTCTAAGTAATGAAAAATGTCTGATCAAACATAGTATTCCTCTGCAAATATTAGTGCAACCAAGCAAAGAGAGCACAGTATGAAACTGCTCATTTTTTGAGATTCCACTTCCTTGTGGAGAAAGAGACTCTGAAGACTGTTTAATTTCAATTTCCCCATAATAAAAAGCATGTTCAAATTAAGCCCAGGACACATGTGTCTTAGCATTTACAAATCTGTACAAGTTAAATGCAAACATGACACGCACAGGCCTATGCTATTGTTTGAGATGAGAGTCATAGAAAAAGGGAGTGTAACAGCTAGCACAAGGAAAGTTGAATGAATTTTCATCAATTTCCTATACTAATGATGTGACATACTGTCCGCAGGGCTCTCCACTCTTGCTCAAGAAAGCCCCCATGATCTGTCAGAGCAGCAGGGACTCCTGGCACGGCCCTGCCAGGTATCAGTGTAGGCACTGCAAGCACCATGGTCATGCTTGATGAAGGCAGATTGCACATGAAGCGTGGGCTTCATCAGATGATCACCGAAACCAAATTTGCTCCTTGGAAAACATGCACACATTCCCACAGTCCCAGGAAACAGTGGGCTGCCAAACAGATTGCCTCGGCTGACCTGGCGCAGCATTTTCCTAGCAGAAAATATATGCTAAAGCACTGTTAGGCCAATTTGTCAACTTCTGCAAAGGTTGAAAGCTCATGCCCTGTCCCCATCTAAGGCATTGAATGGGCTTATAACTGCCCTCCCACAAATACTCATAGGGCGGGCAGGCAAGGTGATTTTGCAGTATTCCTGCAAAAGGTGACCTCAGCATCCATCTGTGCTGTCCATGTGTGGGTTCCATGAGAAACCAGTGAATCTGCTCAATATTTTAACTCTTTTGTCTCAAGGCCTTTTCTTGCTTTCTTGGGCTTAAACTCTATCACACTTACCATTCTATGAGTCAGGAAGTGAGGTGAATCTGGCTGTAGGG
>NW_008669700.1:120915-124273 GCF_000695815.1 Acanthisitta chloris
CCTCCTAGCTTAGCTAAATGCCAGGCTTTTATGCAAAGGTGTAGCCTGCAGTATGCTAACTACACTGCCCTTAAAGGCATGGAGAAATCAGGTAGCAAAAAGCAATAAAGTAGTTACATGGCTTGCCAGTTAGCCTTGGAAAAAAACCCCAAACTTAAAAGCACCTGCGTTTAGTCATAGTTTTGCCTTGGAACAATATTGTAACATTCCTTTGCAGACTAGGTACACATTGAGCCTTCTGGGAGGTGGGATCAGACGCAGGCTTTTTTCAAAACAACCATGATTGGTTTCTTCTCCCTAGTAAGAGCATGAGTCTGCCCAGACCAGGTGCTCAAGTTGAGTTAGGTGCTTCAAAGCGACCTAGGAGGGCAGTTTCTGATGGGGACCCCAGAGTGCCAGGGAACATAGGCACCAGCTTGTCTTTCTGTTTCCTCTTCTCCTACATGAAGCAGATTGGCAATTAGGCTGAGGTCTGCCGTGGTCCTTGCTGTGTCTTATCACTGGTGGTGTCACTAGGTGGCCCTGTTAGGTTGCCTATTTCTTCTGAGCAAGTTTTTATTCTTCACAAAAATAATGTACTCTTAGGGATTAGGGTTTTCTCTCTCTCTCTCTCTTTTTTTTTTTTTTTTTTTTTTTTTTTTTTTTTTTTATAAAGGAGAGAAATTGTGGTGTAAAGCTGGGAGCTTGCGCTGGGGTTTATTGCCTGTATTTAGAGAGCAAACCTTCAAAACTACAGCTCTGGGCTCATAAGAATGAACTTTCTTTGAAAAGAGGTTTTTTTTGTACATTGTTTGAGATGGCCTTTGCTCTAAAGATAGTAAATGCATATAAATAAAAGAAGATGGGCTTTGAGCAGCTGATAGCTCCAGTCTGCTTCAATAGAAAGCTGAACCAGAAGTTTGCTACCATTTGCTCAGTGCCAGGGGAAAAATGACAAATTTTTTCAAGTGGAAAAGCTGGAACATTTACATGGACCTCCTACGTTTACCTGAGCCTGCAGAAGAACAACATACCAGCTTTGCAATTCTGTCAAGTGTTACCTTTCTTCTTCCTCTAAAAGGTCATTTGTGATTCTGTATAACCAAAGACCATTGCAACATTCATCTTTTCATTGCAATCCCTTCCAATTAAAAATACTAAGTGTTTATATAGTGAAGCTTGTAACCACTTGTACAGCTGCAGCATGAAAGCAGCTTGGGAGTGAGTTTGTAACTAGAAAAAAACCCAAATCACATCTCCTGGCACTGAGGAGCTGGACCAAGGAAGGCTCCATATTTTATTCTGTGTGCAGCTGCTTGACTACTCAGTATTGCAAATTTACAGGAGAGCACAGAGCAGCAGTACATTGTGCTGAACTGCGTTTGAATCTGCTGGGAGAAGGGAGACATAAAAAGTCAGAAAAGAAGAAATCATTAGTGCCTGAGAGAAACAGTGGGACCAGAGGAGATACTGAGTAGAAGAGGGTGATGCAAGCACCCAAAAGTTACTGATGAGCCATTTCCTGCAAGCAACCACCTCTGTTACTAAAGAGTCTCTGGTGCTCTATCAGTTAAGGAAAACCCAAAGACTGGTTAGGTTCTTCATCAGTGAACTGACCTTCTCAGAGTCTAAGCACTTGATAACTACTGTAATTAAATATTGTGCATGCACAAGAAGACCAGCTGTTGCAACACATCTCACGGAGATGAGAAAAACCAATGAGCAAAGCCCACATGTCTCCAGCTTATTCACAGAAATCATAAATAGAACAAATCTTCATCCCCAGCAAGTTGTCAAAAGGGATGAGAGGGAAGAGTGAGTATATTTGTCCAGTCGGCACAATACAGCCAGAAAAATTATGCAATGAGACAATCAAGCAAGGGGTGGCTTTTCTCCATTTGTGGTAAGCCAGCAAACCCACCAGTGGCATCTGCTAATGCTAATGGAAGGGTACATGTCCTGGGAACTGCAGAAATGCTGTTGATTACTCTTTGGATAGCAAAATAACGCCAGCCCCAGTAAGAGAACAAAGCCCAGCTTCTCAAAGCAGATGTTGAGTTATGAATATCCTCATAAACAGAAATATAAAGGGGCTGGCTCAAGACCCACAACAAAAACCTTCTCTTTCTTTGAAGCCATTTGACTTCCATGGTGCTGGGATTTCCCTGGGAACTTGCTAGGAGGCTGTTAGGTAGGCTCATGACACATGTTAGATTAGGAAGCCTCTAGGATCCATTCCTTTCCTGAGGACACAACTTCTAGCCAAGTGGAGCTTTGACATGAGCCCATTACCACCTTTCTGATTAGAGCTGGCCATTTGTAGGGCTTTCCAGGGGTTATTTTCTTGTCCTACCATTCCAATTGAATAAATTAAGTCATCACATTAAGTGGCAGAGACTGCAAAACAGCTGTGAAACCTGTTGTCTGAGAATCCCCTTTGCTTACCCATTGCTCCAAGGAAGGTTCTGCAAAGAGAAGAGGCAAGGCAATTTGGCACAAGAAGAAGCATTTACCACTTAGAATTCCCTCCCAAGCACTATAGGAGCCACAGCAGTCACTAAAGCCAGCAGGTAAGTCTGGCTGTAAGCTGAGCTGTAGAGAAAGGTGTCAGCTTTCAGCAACTCTTCTGAAAGCTGAGCATGCGTCCCCTGTTAAGTGCCAAAATGATACATGCATCAGATATAGAGTTTAAAGGATACTTCATGTAAGAAAACCTTCCAGAGAAGATATTTTCTCTGCCTGCATCCCTTTCTCCCGCAGTGGCATCTCTCATCCCAGGAATAAATTATCCACAAATTTTTAAGCACTGAAGCAAGCACAAGGGCTTTTTAAACCTCTCCCAGCCTTGCCTTCTCCATAGAACAGTTGTTTCTAATTACAGCCAGCTTCCATCAGCATCTCTCACTCTCCTTGCTCGCATGAGATGCGTTTGGATACTGACATTGTGTTTTCACCTTAGCTGTTCTTTGGCCTGTGGGGGAGGAAAGGGAAAGAAAGAGAAAGTGAACATAAGTGAATATCAAGAACCTGCCTTAGTAAAATATTCAAATCTTACAGTGAATAATACATGGGAATGGAAAACATTTTTCCAGCTGCATCCAAGTCCAGCACACTGTAGAAAAGGATCGTGCCAGACTGGCTGGCAGTGCCTCACAGAGGACTAAAGGATGCAAAAATTTTTGTGTTGCTTCTGTTATTAACTAAATTCCCCCTTCACTGATTCAACAGCAAATACAGGCTACACATAAACACACAGTCTTTATGCTTTTGCTTCACCAGCACAGGTGCTGTGTTTACACACAGCAAAACAACAGGTGAACTTCTTCAGAGGTTTCAGGGCAGCCTCAGCTGGCAGTTGGGCTGCTCTGTGCTCCGATCA
>NW_008669700.1:124291-126343 GCF_000695815.1 Acanthisitta chloris
GAGGTTTGCCTTGCAGCTGCCGTGTCACCGTTCTGCACTCCTGCAGGCACCCACTCCACCTTCCCGTGGCCATAGCAACATCCCCAACACTGCCTGGAGTGCTAGCTCTTCCCTCCTTTCAAGCAGCCTCCGCTCTAGGAAACAATCCTCTTGAGCAGCAAACCTGCACGCTCCATACTTGCATTTTAATCTGCAACCATTTCCCAGCAGATTTCCAACATTCACCTTGTGCTAGAGGCCCAGTGCACACCCTTGCCTTTCTCTGCCTGTCACCGGCACTATTTGCTGCTGGTTATCTGCACAGGAGTGTAGCAGTGTGGCACATCAGTGTCAAAGCAAGGGTGGCTTACCTGCTGGCAGTATTTCTTAGGCACTCTCTTGGCAGCCACTTCTGCTGTTCTCAGGGGGGATGTCCCTATTCTTCCTGTAGGGCTCAGCTCAGCTTGTTGCACTGGCCTGGGGTGTCCTGTCTCTCTCCCCTCTTTCTTCTTCTCTCAGCAGAGGTTTGGCTGGACTGAACCCCTGCAAACCCCAAGCAGCTGAGTCAACCTGGGCACCAACCGTAGCCAGTGCAGTGGCATCCCACTGGATGGGAAAATGCTTGTCTAGGGACATCATAACCTGGGCAGCCTGAGCATCTGTTTGTATGGGTGCCACACTACCGTGGGAGCTGCTCATCTTGCTGTGACAAGTTATGGATGTTTCTTTCAGTGTTACTCTAGTTTCAGCCACAAAATGCACAGAAGCTGGAAAACAAGGGATTTTGCAAACCCCTCCCATTTTCTGCCTCAGGATGCACATGCACCCCTGCTGTCTCAAGATACCATGCACATCTAGAAACCAACGAAAGGAAAGAGAGAAAGAGGGGGAACACAGAGCACATCCATTCCCTCTCATGAGGCTCCAGGGAACCTCTCAGCACTTGTACAAACGCAGGGACGTGGGCCCCTGCCCGCACACTGCTTGGCAGTTAATCCAGGTAATGGCTGTGCCAGGCTGAAACTGCTGCTCTGATCGGCTCTGTTCACAGCATTTCTCTTTCAAATGGCTCTTTGCAGAAGTGTTCCAGCAGGCTTTGCTTTCAATGCACTTATTGCTGTTTGAAAAACCCACAGACTGTGTCTAAGGCTTCCAGAAGCATACACACAGCTTGAAGGAAAGATTTTGTTTACATTTTAAGCCCTTCACTGCTTTCAAATATAATTCATTTATGCAAGGAGATAAAAATGTTACTTATTGCAGGCCAGTGTGTTTCCAGACAGAACTCATCATCATTAGCCTTTCTGATTACTAAGTAAACAACTTGCTTAAGTATTGATCATAAATCTCTGATATCGTTTGGATTTGTTGTAACTTTGCACATTAACATCAGCTGCCAAGAGATGCAAATACAATAGATTCACTTTCCAGTTTCTTGTCAGAATATTGTACAAGTGCTACTTCAGTATCCCAGGTTCAGATATTGCATTTCTCCCCTGGGATGTAAGAAACAAGAATTTCAAGAGGGCAGCAAATGAATTTCTAGCCTGAGGGAAAACATTTGATGAAAAAAAGTCATATTGTTAATAGTTTTCATGGAAAATGAGATGGAAGTGGGGATGAAAAAAATAATACTGGAGTGGTTTTAGCTCTAAGTGCCACTGAGGGCCTGATAAGAACTGTATCTTGTCATTTTTGAGACCAGTCCCTTTTGCACACTGGAGCTCCCACTCAGGCTCACATAAAGCGTTCCTTGCTGGGTATAGTGTGGGAAGAAGACTGCTGCTCCCTGTGGACAATGTCAGACAAGAGACAAAAGTTGAACTATAACTCAGGAAGCATTATGACATCTGGATTGACTAAAAATCATTATTTTTACTGGATGTGTTCTTTTTCATAGTGAGAGGTTCTTTACTTCCGTGAATAGCTAGCACTTTCCACAAGGACTGTGAAAGCTCAATTTATACAACAGAAATGACAGAAATGTCAATGGAAATCCTTTAGGTCAGCTTTCAGAATCCCACTTTGCACTTTGAAAACAGCAAGTGAAGTAGTCTTCCTGTTTTATCCAGC
>NW_008669700.1:126366-192159 GCF_000695815.1 Acanthisitta chloris
CAGTAAGTTGCTTTTAGTGCCCAGATCTGCTGCTCTGCTTATGGCTTCATCACCAGAAGAGGGAAAAGATGTAGTGGTGTGTTAAACAGTCATTGCATGCATTACTACACTCCCTCCCTTGAAAGAGAGGGATGGTGACTGCAGAAATCTGTCTTTACTGTTCTTGGATTCATTACAAGTAGCAAACTGATTTGCAAAAAAAACCCCAATAACAAACATCACATATAAAGTCCAAACAGGCCCAAAGTGCCAAGGGAATCTCACAGGAGGTCCTGGCAAGGCAGGATGCAGCTGAGTTAACCTGCTTCTCTAGCCTGCTAATTTTCAAGGAACGGGATATGTCATGATGACATATTTTACTTTAGCTAATCAATGCTGTGGGCTGCAAAACAAAAGAAAACAGCCTCATGAACTCACAATAACCTTCTTCTGAAAACTTTTGGGGTTTTATGCTGAGCTGCTGCTAAACAGCAGAAGTTAAATAAGAAAAATGCAGGAGAACCACTTGTTTTGCTTCTCATCTCTGCTTTGTTGCATCTCTGGGCAGCCTTCAGAGCTGGCACGCATACAAGTTAAATGCTCCAGTATGATCCGCCTCTCATCTCTGCTTTGTTGCATCTCCGGGCAGCCTTCAGAGCTGGCACACATACAAGTTAAATGCTCCAGTATGATCAAGGCCAGACAGCAGATCTCTCGTGCTTCTCTGCCAGCTGCACTGCCAGTGCTTTCATCAGTCAGCTGCTGGGCTTCTTCCCCTGTCCTCTGCAAGCAGTGGCACATGTGCTCCAAGGAGCAACAGACTCTCCTCAGGAGTCTCCCACTGAGCTAATGCTACAGCAGTGTCAGGGCTCAGGACAGCTGGAAGTCTCAGGTGGCGAGAAGGACACGTCAAGCTGTGTGCTTTTTCAAAGAGCTGGATAAATGAACCGAGTCTGAACTCTTGGTTGTTTTTTGGTTTGTTTGTTTGGGTTTGTTTTGTTTGTTTGTTTTTACCAATACCAACAGAGCTTAAGAGTATTAGAAAAAGAAGGGACAGGACATCCTTTCTCAAAAATACGAACAGAGCTTAAGAGTATTAGAAAGAGAAGGGACAGGACATCCTTTCTCAAAACTATCCACTTACCCTGACACAACCATGCTTTTCCTGCCTCACTGCCACACAGACTTCTCCCATCCCTTTGTATCAGGATCCCTCTGTGCTCCAGATCGTGTGTGCACTGAGTGCAAAGAAAGCCAACAACTTGAATAAATTTGACCATAAAAATGAATCAACACAAAATGAAAACATTTTTAGCAAAACTTACTTATTTTGTAAAAATTTATTTTAAAAATAAAAACACTCTGAGGAAATATTTCCTTTAGAAAACAAATAGACCAGTTGTAAAGGAACTGAAGTAATTGATTAAAAAGCAATTAGAATACCTAATAGGTGACACATGTGACTGGACCATTATGAAATATGTCCATATTATGACAAAATACCTGTTCAGGAAAGGTCAGCAAGATAAAAATAATTAGTTTGGTGTGCCAAAGACTAATTTACTTATGAGTTTAGATACATTCTGGTTTCATTCTGACAGGGCACAGGATAAACTTAGAAGTCTCTACCTAGTAATGAAAATGGAAGAAGCAGCATGAGACACACAAGAGGTCTGCTACAGGCCATCTAACGAGGAGCATTAGGTATACAGTTTTAATGATTTAGTTTTTAACAAAATTTTGACTTATTTTTTAATCCATTAGTTGAAGCCTTCGGTAGCCTATTCCTTTCCCAACACAAAGCTATGAAACAGGCAAAAGACTCACAATCACTTCGGTAGCCTACTCTTTTCCCAACGCAAAACTATGAAACAGGCAAAAGACTCACAATCTTCTTGGGATAAGATGGCAATGATTTTCTGCAAAGTCAAAGGGAAGAGGGAGTTTTGGAGGATGGGTAGCTCTCTGAAGAAACAGTATTAAAAGCACACACACATGCTCTGCCAGTGCGGAGGAAGCATAGCAGGAGAGCAACTTGGCTCTGCTAGGAGCTATGAAACAGCCTGGAACTTAAGAAGAATCAGAAAAATCGGACATAGGGTAAGTTATTCAGAAGCATGAGCGAAAATCATGAATTCATGAGGGTAAAATCAAAGGCCAAAGACAGAGAACAGCAATATTATCAGGAAAGTATGTAAATTAATACATTAGCAAGATGATAATGATTACTTCTCAGTAGGAAGGAAGCAGCTGGCCCAGAGAACTTGGAGAACTTGAGCAATTCATGCTACTTTGCTTTGGTATTCATGAAAAAGGACCCAGCTAGGACACAGATAGGCAGAAGTGTAACATCCAGGGATAAGGTAGAAGAGCTAAGATGATACCACAAGAGAATAAGCTATAGAGTAGTCTGGAAAGGTAGAAAATACCTAAAAAGCTTATTTAAATAGTTAGACCTGAGGAAACACACTCAGAGTGCTCAACTGCCTGTGGGGGAACATGCCAGAAGCACTAGAAGTTTTTGTTGAGCACTTGGAGAAAGAATGGCACTGGATAATTGGAATAGACACGAGCAAGATGGTCATCTTAAAAAAATGACTGAAATGTCCAATGATAATAGAACAAGTGGCTTCAATTTCATTTCCTAGAAAAGCACTGGAACAAATTATCTAATTATATGTGAACATGCAGTAAGCAAGCAATTTACAAGCAACCACCATCACCAACCCATTTAAAAAGACCACATCAAATCAATCTAATTTTGAACCCATTGCCATAGCAGGACATAAAGTCTGAGAGAGGCTTGAGTTTGTTTGGTTGTTTTTGATCCCCCTCCCTATTGTATTGGTTTTGAGGTTGGAGTTTTGTTCCACATCCAGCTAGGTTTGAAAAGGGGAAATAATCCATTGCTGAGTGTAACAGAGCGAGCTTGAGAGACTTTGGGAAAACAGCAGTTTAATAATGTGCCATGAAATGAGGTCTCTTTAAATGTTTATCTTTATTTATACGTTTTACACCCACTGCTCTGTATGTCTGGCTATCTAGATCACACGAGCTGGTTCCCCACTGTGACACTACCCCTACAAAGTATTTCTTTAAACAGCATGGTAAGAGTAAGGTTTACAAGGAACCTTGGGGTTCACAAACGCCAGATGAACGTAAATACATATTTCTGAGTGCACATGAAAGCCTACTGCAGTGGCATCCAGAGCTGTTTTAAAAATAATTATGTGCATTAGTCATGGGGTTGAGCAAGGAAAGCTTTCATAAAGGCAGAGTTGTCAGCCTCCATCCACACGCGGCAGAGCGCGGGGAGGAGCAGGCAGAGATCTAATCTATTAAGCCAGTTGATAAATACCTTACACCACTCAGCATGAAAAATTAAGCTGCAAACTACACAACATATGTGAATTATATTCTCATTTTATTAAACTGGACACCACAGTACAGTATTAATGAGAAGGCAGTAAAGCCTATGCTGCAACTCTCAAGAAGTCACATTTCTTTGCTGCACAGGTGAACAAGGGAATTCAGTGCCTACTGTTGGTACCACAGGTCTTCAAAGGACATCTGCAATTTGTTTCCTAAAAAAAAATAATTTAAAATTGGAAACGAGTACTCTACCTCTTCATCCAAGCTTTGTCAGATTTTCCCCCATGGCACAGGGGTTGGATCCAGATGATCTTTAAGGTCCTTTCCAATCCAAACCATTCTGTGATTCTATGTAGATTCAAATATCTTTAGCTAAAACCCCATATCCCCCCCAAATGAAACACTGAAAAAAAAAAAAAAGCCCCACCCCCCCCCCCCCAACAAACACAAACCCTAAACCAAAACCATTTTTATCAGGGTACTCACTATGACTATATAAAAACTTCTTAAAAAACCCACACCCAACCAACCTTTGATGGTCTTCCTAAAAGAAAACCAATAGTACAGATGAGTTGACTAGGACCTCATGGGACATATCCAAACTGTCCCAAAACCTCACACAGGACCACAAATCCAGAGGCCAGGAGCAGTCCACTAGCAGTCAGCAATGCCCTTGGGGTGATTTGCCAGCCATAGCCCTCAATGGCTCATTTGTGGCTTTTCTAAAACACCCTCTCATGGATGGTGGGAGCTCCAAGGACAGGGGCACAGCATGTCAGTCCCTGGGGCAGAGACCAGGCAGTCACTATGCCAGAGGTCAGTGAAGACTCAGCATTGCAGCTACCAGAGGAGGGACCTATAGGCCTAGGGAAGCTCAGGTGAGAGGCAGGAGGCTGAGAGACTTCAGTGATCCACAGGAGGAGAAACCTTGTGGGTGAAGGCTTTACACCGTGAGGGAAAGGGGCAAAGGGCCCAGCTTGCCAGCTGCAGTATCAGGCTGGGCAGGCAAGGTGTGAGTGGCAGGTGACCTGAGTAGGGGTCTTGCTTGCATAAGTGATGGGAGTGTAACAGAAGAAGATGGGAACACCTGGAAGTTGTGGACTGTGATCCAGAAATCTGGGTACTTGCAACTTACCAAGACAAAAAATCATTGGCTTGATTCCCCCCTCCTCTTAACCATCCTCATCAGGTTACTTTGGCTCAATGCACCAAGTTCCCCTCATCTAAATAAATCAAACAACTGACAATCATGGACCACTGAAAAAAGCCAACAAAGTAACCTGAGCTTTCTAATTGTTCCAATCCCAATAAATAAAAGTAACAAACCTTTTCAACAAAACCTCTAAATTTTCCCCTTTTCCTTTAGCAACCTCCTACAACACATGCACATAGCTGGTGGCTGCATTGCAGACACCATCTGTTCCAGCACAACAGCAACTCACCCACTTCTACCCACTCGGCATGACCAGAATTTAGCACTGCATGCTGTGTGTGCAGGGGAGGCACATGTGTTGTGAGTGATGGAGGAGAGCAAACTAGGATAATGAAGGGACAATCACTGCTAAAGGGGGACCCTCAGTTGGCCACACTCAAGAAGGGGTGAGGGGAGCAATTAACCCTGGGGGAATCAGATATTTCATCACCTTGTAAACTGCTTAGTCCTGATGCAACCACCCAAACCTATTGCTTCCTTACCACCAGATACAGCCAGTAATGCTATCATTTTTAGTGTGAAACTTCTCCAGTGCAGAGCTTCACAGATTATTTTTCCACAAGTAGGGCATCTCATGGAACATATGTAAATCATACTGGGAATCAGTCTGTGAATTCTGGCATCAGCCCTGGCATGGGCAGAGGATCACAAATTGGCCTGCAAGTTCACTTCCCCGATCCGACAGTTTTGCTCTGTGGCCGTGAGTCTCTGCACCTAACCTTACCCATTTGAAGAGATATAAATAGCTGCATCTCACACTCCTGTAAAACAAACTTTGCTTGGCAACAGGATACTCACAGTACCTTGTCCATGAGGAGCTATACAAAAATGTATTCTATTCTGCAAAATTTCAGCTATTGCTACTTCCCCGCACCACCCCCAACAGGGGATGCAAGAAAGCTACCAAGATCCTTGCATTTGAAAAGTAAATCTTTTTTCACATCAACTTTTTACACAATTAGCACAATTCCATCAAGGTGTGATTTCTATGGAAATAGATAACAGTGAGAACAAGCATTTTGCCCAGGGTTTCAATTCTCTTGCAGAAGGGGCTCTGCACTACGTGGGCTTCCTCTTAAGGCACGTTGCCAGTGTTGTACTTCCAGTTTCTATGACTTTCTGCTTTCTTGCTTGCTATACTTGCATAATCCAGGCTCCATGCAATATCATTCCCTTTGTACCTGGATGCTTCAGAAACTACCAGCTCACATGGCTCAAATTCTGCTCCTCAAATGCCTGCTGAAATTATTTGTGGCTTCATTTCTGTTATTGAGAAGTTATTAAAGAAAAGTACTCTTAGGGTATTTTTCCATATTTAACCTGGCTGGAAGGGGGATGTCACACACTTGTTTCCTTATATACCATCACTTAGTTGATTGTACCTGTATAAACCGTTTTGTCTCTGCCCTGAACTAACTTGAAAGCCCATTGGAAATGAGATTACATTTGATAGTTTTTTGCTCAGCATCAAGCACCCTAATCAGATGATAAACTTAAATAATAATTGGTTTGATTAGAGCAACAAGACAAGATACGTAAATCAATCTGAATACATGCTGAATGCAATCACTGCTACATGAAGTATTTTATTTTCCCTATTCTCTGCCATCTAAACTACCTCAAACACCAGGAAATCACTTTTCTAAGTCATTACCCTTAAAAAAGCCCTCAATCTACACTACCTTGTTATGACAAAAAAGTAAACAGTTTACACAGATGACAACAAAGCGAGCAAGATTCATTGTTAATTGAAAAGTAAATTATGCATGTATTACAGGAATCTACAAAAGCAAAACCCTATGCATATAAATAGCAAAACCAGGTTATATACAGATCTTTTTCAATAGTCTGAATCTAGTTCTTACTTTAGTACAGAGATTACTGTAATGTGATAGAAAAAAAACCTCCTTATTTATACACTATTTATATTATTTATATTGCCACCTTCATTTTAGAATCACTCCTTTTCAACACTGTTTATAGTTGAGATGTCAAACTGAATTTATGCATTTTCTGCCCTTTTTGGGGCTACTTTTGTTATTCACTTCTATGTTCTGTTTTATATATCTCTCTATATGCACACATGTATAGATACACACACCCTATTGCTATCCACTTGATAGAGAAAGAGGCAATATTGGAAAGTAATGCCATTTAAAGAAATCATTAAGTCTCTTGTAAGAGCAGCTGCCAAGATGGGGTTTCTTAGTTACACAACTGAGGAGCTTTACACTAGGCCAGTTCTGAGCAGTCACTGCTGCAGAGGGTCAAGTTGAATAGCAGAGGTCAAACAGGAAAATAACAGTACAACCCACATCAGGACATGAAAGAACAGATGTCTTTGTAAGAGTGAAGGTACCTTCCCACTCCAAAGCAGCTCAGACTGACTGTGGCACCCTCCTACCACAGGTACTGTAGATGAACTGCCTATTTTCCCCAGTAAAAACCTAAGGGGAAAGGAGAGAAGGAAGAAGATGAAGAAGCTCCAGTTTATCCTCCTGGGTTTTGCAGAAGGTCTAGTAACACTTTGGTTCTGTATCATCTAGGCTCTATTCAGTCCTAACTTTTCTTAAGAGCTGGAAGTTCTAATACTCACTCAGTTCCTGCTTTACTTTCAAAAGTAGGGAAATTATCCACTGTATAAGGAAGAGTTCCTGCAGAGGTGGCATATTCCCAGCAGCATGCCTGAGACAGCTTGAGACTCTTGCTCATGTGCTGACATCTCATTTGATGCAGCAGGCAGAGCTACTAAGGCAGCAGTGGTGCAATATCTCAGTACATTTACTGTGAGCTGCTCTCACAGAGGACAAAATGACAATCTCTATTCAAAATGCTCAGGAATGTACGCAGGAATAAGATTTCTGAAGAACATTTAAAGTAGATTTCCTTATAATAGTGTTTCTTAAACTAAAACAAAAAAAAAGACCAAAACCAAGTCCCAGCAGCACAGATTAAAATACAGCCCTGGCTCTTCAGAACGAAAAAATTACACTCACAGGCAGTCTAGATACAGCAGCAAGTATTTTCACAAACAAAAGGCATTTCAGTTTTTGGCATGTAACCAGAGGGCTGGAGTCACTACACCCTTTTAGGCTAAGTATTATACATAAGCAAGTTGGCTCCTTTTGAAACCAGTGAGCTTATACTAATTTGGAATCTGTATAAATGAAAGCAAAGCTGAAGAGCTACACTACATTTACATGGCATTTGTATGAACATGCATTAGCAAAGTTATCCAGACCAGAGCTGAAGACCCACAAGCTCAAAAAGGACAAAACATTTTGCAAAGAGTAACATTCTTTATTTAAACAAGAATTTATGAGGTCTAAAAGCTCAGGGCATTTGTACTGACACAGAAAGCTTTGAAGGCCAAAGTCACACTCAAGTAGGACCAAACCCTTTAGCAATCAGTATTCCCACAGTACTCTGGGCTAGTACAGAGTGAGTTTTTTCACACACCCCCTTCTATCTTGTTATTACCATCTGACACCACAGTCCACACCATCATTTGTGCCACTGCCACCTGCCTGTCTCTGCACAATTGACCCCTGAGCTTAAGAGACAGAGCTAGTGCTGAGGAAACCTCTTCCTATCAGTGCCAAATAATGGATTTACAATTTTTGAAATTGCAGTTGATGCATGGAAGAACTAAATGTTCCTGTTACGGATAACGTTGCATCTTTTGTGGGTGGGTGCTAAGCTCAATGAAACAGGAAAAGTAAATCAGAATACCGGTTCCTGTTACGGATAACGTTGCAGCTTTTGTGGGTGGGTGCTAAGCTCATTGAAACAGGAAAAGTAAATCAGAATACCTTTGCTTTAAAATACAGAGTGTTGCAGGTGTTCAAGCTCCAGCAGGGCAGTGTCAGAATAACAGAGGAGACTACACATGAGTGTGCAGAGGAGTTTGGCCTTTTAGCATGCTCCAGTGAAACACTGATGTCCCTCATCCCTGGAGATGGACCTAGGAATCTGAACTGGCTCTGAACCCAGAGATGAGCAGCAGTGATCCCAGTTTCCCCAAACACCTTTCAGTTAATCTCACAGGGTCCTTTTCAAGAAGTTGTGAACTTTGAATTTTGCCATTCATATGAAGAAATTAGTTTTCGCCACAGATTAGTTTTTGCACATGCAAACCAGTTTAATTAAATCATACTAAGACTGACCAAAAAAGGAATGTAATCCCAAATCAAGATGAAATCAGATACTTGATAATGCTATTATATTAGTCAAAATATTTTACTTTGAATACTATAAGGAAGACAAGCTAAATTGAGTCACTAATTGAAAATGTTTATATCACTGAACTATGACACAGACAAGCTATACACGAAAATAATTCATACACTGGAAAATGCCAGTTTGACATTTATATTTCCAATTGTTACAAATTCAAGCAAGACTGTCAAAATTGATGTTTTGTCACCCATGACTGCTCCTTAGGATTCTGAGAGTTACATAACAGCACTTCTTCCATACTCCTGGCTCCTTCTTGGAGCACCTCATTCCTTTGTGGGGTTGCCAGTACTATAAGGATTTAAAGGATTGCCTTGTGTGTAGAAATGGAACACCTTGGTGCTTTGCATTGAGTCTGAAACCACCCGTAACACTAGGCAAGTTAAAACCCTCTTCTCCCCTCTAGCAGTCAGCTATGCAAGTTTTGATGATATAGCTACAGGCTTGGGAGTTTACTTCTGCCTTATCTCCTCTGAAAGGCTCTTCTGCACCCTATCCTGCAATCGAGCTGTGAAGATACTGGTACATCTTTCCATAAACTGTTTCATATGGATTTCCAACAAAACCTCCATCTTGGTAGTTTTCTATGCAAATATATGAGATTGTTTCATACGGATTTCCAACAAAACCTTCATCTCGGTAGTTTTCTATGCAAATATATGAGATTCCAGCCTGCATGCATACCCCATGTCCCAGCTGTGCAGACAGTTGGTTTTGGCCTTGTACTTTCTTTCAGCAAGACTTCATTGAATACATAACTTCATAGTGAAGGATTATTGGCCTCAAGCTTACACAGTAGGCAGAGCCATACCCGGATTTCCAACAAAACCTTCATCTCGGTAGTTTTCTATGCAAATATATGAGATTCCAGCCTGCATGCATACCCCATGTCCCAGCTGTGCAGACAGTTGGTTTTGGCCTTGTACTTTCTTTCAGCAAGACTTCATTGAATACATAACTTCATAGTGAAGGATTATTGGCCTCAAGCTTACACAGTAGGCAGAGCCATACCTTGTAAACAGCGAAAAGTGCTTACTGACAACCATCCCAGTTAACCAAAGCCCAAACATATTTTAAGGTCAATGCTCTGTCCATCTGGTAGCGTTGGATTCAATGTGTTTTCTATTTAGAAACTTACAAACCTGCATTGTATAGATGCATGTAAACAGAAATAATTCAAGAACAGCATTGCCGGGCTCCGATTTGTTGTGAAAATGTGACAACCACCTTGGGGCAACAGAGGGTGTAGAAGATAGGACTACGCAGACATGCCCGGACAGTACCATGAGGGCACAAGAAATCCCAAAATGAAAGGTAATCTGCAGATTTTATACATAGTAGCAAAAAAGAAAACTTGCACTCAAATAATTGGTTATGTGGCCCTGTACGACATGGCTGCAAAGGTTTGTTTGTCTAGTCTAGCTAATCAAGACAATCCAATTTTATTAAAATCGTTACAAGTGAAATTTTGTAAGAATTTGTGGCTTACTTGGTTGTTCTTTTCCCCAGTAAGCTATTTATGCAAGAATTGCACTCTGTATCTATATGGAGCAGACATACATGTTTTCTTGCTTAAATAAAATTCAAGCTGCAGCCACATGTGATTTCTTAGATGATTTTTTCCCTATTAAATAGCTGGTTACTTTTCAAGGTAATTTTTTCTTCTTGAATAAGCCACAGTAAAACCATATAGCCAAAAATGCTTTATTTCAGCATTAGCCATATAACCACCAATATGCATAAAATGGTGGCTATATTATTTTTGTTCAAAACAGTTCCAAACCCCAAGAAAGCTATCCTGAAAACATTAACCAACACTTTAGTCCTATAAAAATAAAAAAGAAAAATGATACATTCATTTCAAGTGTCTACATTTATAAACAATAAATTAAACTTTGTCATATCAACATCAATTTACATTTCAAATGATTTAAAAGAAATGTACAGCTTAGGGTACAAAACAATCTCTTTCCTTACCTTCCAAATACATCAAATACATTCTTTTATTACTTTAATGCACTGCCACCTAAGATCTCAGAAGAAACTACAGAGTGCTACAGAAAAAAACCCAAAAATACCTTTTAAAAAAAAACCCAGCCAGAGTCCCTGAACGGATATTATCTTCCAAGCTTTTTCCACATCTCTGACAAAAATGCTAACTGAACGTACATGGAAATGCAAACTGAGTGACTGGAATAGTGAAATCTTTTGCAAACGCTGTAAAAAAAGATACCCAAACAACTTTGGCTTTCCCAACTGTTATGTAATTTATTCCAGAATTATTAAGCACATTTCTGTATCAGTTGTAATCAAGGTCAGTTTTAACCAATCCATCATTTGTTAGCATGAATGTCTGGCAGATTTTCAAAGCCTTTATAGGGCTGTCCCCATTATTTATCTTGTATCTCTTTATTAAATTTACACAGTGAAGTGTGAAAAACAAAATAAACTATGTTTAATGCTCACTGCACAGGTCACTGGAATATAAGAATTGATACTTGCAATTTATTTTGCAAAACCTGGATTAGAAAGAGATTTAAATTTGAGTGCACATTCTAATTGCATAGAATTTGGTAAACAGCCATTCCTTACTTGAAGATTCAGACTTTAACCTTTTTTTAACTCTTTTTTCTTTTTGTTACAGCATAAATTCTAGCTTAGTGCAAGATGACTTCCTGATGCTTGGGAGAGTAAGGTCCAAGGACTCCCTATTTACAAAATGTTTATTCTGCAAAAGACTGATAGAAATACGATGTTACACTGGTTTCAGTTGGTATTTGATGTTAGGTGAAGGATTTAATAGGTCTAGCAAAGCATATGCTTCCTCTCAGCATGTGGGGCAATCTCACTGGCTACCCAGCCACATTCAGGTTGTGTTTATATCTCAGAAAGAGAGACATCAAATGAAAACAGCCAAAATAATTCTGAGAAGGACAAGATTTCAGGTTTTTTAAAATATTATGTAAAAGCACAAACCAGTAAATGAGGAAAAAGTTACACTTAAAATTATTTTCTATGTCAGTTTGATAAAAATGAAATCCTGTCGACAGAAAGGCTCTTTACTAGAGAAATTGCTTCAAGAGAAATGATGTGTTTAAAACACAAAAGTGTTCCACAAGGGGAAAAAAAATCATGCACTTCCCACCCCTACCTTATATGCTAAAAACATTTTCATCCCAACAAAATTATATTTTATTTTCATTTTTAAATAAACATGAGGTCTTATCTGCCCTGAACAAAACACTTCTTACACTTGCTTTTTCAAATATCTTTACAATTTCTACCACTGTTAGCAGCACTGTTTAAATTCCTCAGAAAGGAGGTCAGTTCAGGCTGGTCTGAACAACACATTGCACCTTTGGCAGGTGTAAGCAACATCCCACCTTAAGCAACAGCAACATCACAACAAAACCAGTTTTACCCTTTTGGGAAACCTCAAGGCATTTCTATAAGGTAAAACAATGACATTTCAAGCAATGACATCGTGAAAGCCAAGAAAACAGAAGTTGAACACCTAACAGTAAACTGAAGTGCTTCATGATTAGCTATTAAAACCAATGCTTTAATTTTTTAAATAAAAATTTAATTAAAGATTCAAAC
Organism: Acanthisitta chloris; assembly: GCF_000695815.1. Classification (NCBI taxonomy): domain Eukaryota; kingdom Metazoa; phylum Chordata; class Aves; order Passeriformes; family Acanthisittidae; genus Acanthisitta; species Acanthisitta chloris. Next base: position 138,767 of record NW_008669700.1, read on the forward strand.
CCTGCAGCTAAGCCCAAAATAACACACAATCAAAGACTCTTATCCAAGTAGTCTGCAAGCAAATTAGGAGAGTCAATAAACTCACATTCTACTCGTTGTTTTCACAACCACCTCTTGAGAATAATTTGTCTTAAAAAAAAAACCAAACAAGAACCCCCCCAAATAAAGATGACAATAGTTATTGGTCTCTTACCTACAGCCAAAACTAAACAGTGTCAACAGTCCATGCAATTTGGTTTTTTCCATAATATTATGGATCCTCAACCTTTGCTCTTTAGATGAGTGCTAAGAACACTACTGTCCACAGGGCTAGTCTGAGCTGAAAAATGGTTAAACTTAGTGATATTACATGCTACTTCTTCCTTTTCATTTGGAGAAACTGACTTTTTAAAAAATTTTTATTTAAGATGACAAGTTTCACTGATCATGGATACTACTGCTTGAAGCTTGTACAGCTACTGAACAGCCAGAACATTAAATATGTACACTAAAACTAAATCATATTGCATTAGATTGCTATATTTAAACTGTTAATGTAATACTATTGTTAAAACAGACAGTCATCTGAGATGGCTTAACACTATCAGTGTCAGAACTTAAATGCAAGAGAATCCATGTAATCAAAACATTATGTTTTAGATAATGAATTAATCATTCACTCGGCTTTCAACTGCCTTTGAACAAAGTATTTCATGACACAACTTTACCTTCTATACACCTTCAATTAATAAATGCTTTTAAGTATGTAGACTAATTCCAGGTTACTAATCGAAATACAAACATTTCCCAGCCCATGTTCTCTCTGGAAAGGCTTTATGTGAAGGAGTAAAATAAGCTTGCACTTAAATGCTACAATTCAGGATATAAAGCCATTATCAGTGAAATAACTATGTTTAAATTATAATTGATTGCATATGAACCATGTGTGTCTATTTTCAATCAGGGGCCATTTATACACTTAGTCTGACATATAAGAACACCATCTACAAGGAAGAGCTTTTGCTGCAACACAGTATATATATTATGCTTGTAATAAAGCAAATGCATACTTCATTAGATAGTTCAGAAGTACAATTCTTTTCAATGTTTAACCATTCTCTGCATAGTAAAAAACAGGAGGGGGGAAAAAGAGAATCAACTGTTAAAAAAAAAATCAAGAGTAAATAAAGAGCTATTGCTGAATTCTTGAGTACATTTTGATTGCATATAATATAGTACCAACACCTAAAAGACAGGATTATTGAAAGCAAACCCCTGGATTACAAAATAATTTTTACATCTTAAATAGTTGGGTTTTTTTCCTGCAAAACACAACCACTATTCAAGGTTTAGTTGTATTTTAATGATTTGCATTTCACATCCTGTTACATAAAAGGCATTAATGGTTTAGGGCACATTTTTTCTTATTTTCAATACATGGCAAAATCTGACCCTTCCACCTCTGTCTCAGAAGTGCTTCCCTGTGAGATTTTTGAAGACACCCAGAATATGCAGTTTAGTTACTTCAGTATCAAATATAAAGCCACTTAGTTAAATCTGTTTAATTCTGTAGAATAAATGTATTTCACAGTGATGAAAGCCTCAAAGGTTTCTTACTCCCTCTTTATTCACTAATACACTAGAAATTTTGAGTACTTATTGTCATGATCAGGCCACACAGTCAAAATCAAGGTTAAACTTATACAACGGTTATACAGAATCTTGACTTCACAGCATTTTCTGCTGTTTGTCAACTGCTTGACAGTGAAAAAACTTTGTGTTACGAGTTTTAACTCCCACCAAAAAACTCCAGACCCATCAATCAAATCTGTGTCTTTTTAATTTCTTAATTCTTGTGGAAACAAAAGCCAGCATCAAGATGATGTTTTGATAACTATGCTTTCATTGCAAGATCAGATCTAAGGCATACATCATTCAGTGCAAAGTCATCACACACTACAGAGAGAAGACAAAACCCCTTCATTCTCCCCTGTGGACCCTACAGGTACATGTGCAAAACCCAGCAAGACTGAAATAAAGATGGACACAATTAATATTTGTATAGTTAATATTTCCCCTAAGGTTTTTTAAAAAAAATCTTACAGATATTACTATTTTTATAGCTTTGAGTAGTCTCTCCGTAGCCAGCAATTTCAAAGAAGTTACCAAAATTCCACTAAGAGTCCACCAATGGTATTACCAAACCCATCTAAGTTTATCAGAATAAGAGCAGCATGTGTAGTCATAATATGACCATCACCATTTAAATGCACGTTTAACAGAAGTCAAGCCTATCCCATGGATCTTGAGACTGGAGCTATATAAGGAATAAATTTACAGTATTTTGGTAAGTCCATATTCAACACAAAGAAACATAAATAGCAATAGGAATAAAGCAATGAACTTGAACAGAAATAAACCGTAAATACTTCCATGAAAGAAACAGATGTCACAAAGATGCTCTAAATGTTTTCTTATAATTTATTTTCTCGCCTTTTTCACTTCTTGACAAACCATTAAATGCAAGTCATGCCAACTGCAAGGGATGACTTTGAGACCTGGGCACAACAAAACTTTTAAAAAAAAGGAAAAAAAGAAAAAGATAAAATATTTTTTAACAGACAGGCACACACATAACAAAAGGGAGGCTTTTGCAAATTATTCCTCACTACCCCTTACATGGGAAAGAGCCACTAGGTTTTCTCACTGCTCAATATTCTAACAGCACTTGTGCAACACCTTTCCATGTGGATTTTTCAAAGAAGCTTCCTGAGCAATATGTGCATGTCCAGTATCATTTTACATTTGGACTCAGATTGAGAGACCTGCTGCAATTTAGCAAGGTAAGAGTGAACCAGAGGTATGGTCTCTTGCCTTTCAATCTATGCCAAATCAGGCAAGAGAACAATGATCCAAAACATTATAAAAATTTCAGACAAAGTGAAATCTAGAATACAGTATATTAGAATGAGCACAAACCTACTCACCCTTCAACCTAACAAAGCCAAGAAGGTTTCCATGTTGCCAATTACCATGCGTGTTCCAATTAAAACTCATTTGGTCAATAAATAGTAACCAAGTATCTTCTTTAGCTACAACTAATAATGCAATCTTGGAGAAAGGACCAAGGACCAAGACAACAGTCAGCAATTTTAGCACATCCTACATTCACTTTTCAGTTATCTCCTGGGGAAAAAAAAACCCATAACATTCTGGTAACATGAGAGATGCATATTGTACAGCTATGACAGTTTCTATAATGAAACTCCAGATATAAATGTTTATATCCATAATACAAACCATAATTCTAAAATATATCTGAATATGTGTGTGTAGACATATATAACTCTAAAAAGAAAATTACTAATTTTCTCTTTTATACACATATAAACATCTGGCTAATATGCCCCATAAAAATTTTTCCTTATTTAGGATTAATCTTTTAAATAACAGAGTTTTAAACAGTCCCTTAGAATAATTTTTTTTTAACACTAATAAAAAATTAAGAACTATCTCAGGGTAATCAAAAAGTACACACAAAATAAATTAACATCATACAAATGTGGTTATATTGTTCAGAAAGTCCAATTCTCCCACCTGAAATGAAATAGAGACCAGTGTACCTTAGGGTGAATTATTCATCAATGTACAAATTCATTCTCTCTTTCCATTTAAATCTTCACATGAATTTAGCTGCATTTAGCTGTGCAAGAAACACAGTCAATCTGCAGAACTCTTGCAAAAGGGAGTTGTGTTTCACTGGATAAAAGCATTTTTGCTGAAGGGCAGCAAGTCAACATTTTATCACCATGTGAACACTAGCAACACCTGTGCCCTTGTAAGCTTCACACCTTGAATTAGCAGCAACATATCTGATGGGGTCAGTAGTAATTTTTCTTCCAGTATTGGATTAACTACTCTGCATATACAGTAAGTCAAAAGTCTTAGTACTTGTGTGCAACATTAATCCACATTTACATCTGAGAACTCATAAATACACACGGAAACAAATGTGACAGAGAATTAAACCTCGTTTTAAGTTAAAATGTGTTCAGTCCACATATAGAAACAGCACTGAAAAACAAGTATAAAGGAGAAGGACAGCAGAAACAGAAGAAAAGGAGTACAATAATTAAAACTGTAAGAAGTAGGTCACTGTTCAAAGGGCAAGTTGTAATTAAAATTGATCAACAGAAGATGTAGACTGTACCATCTGCATAAATGCCTAAATGCAGCATTATTTTCACATCACATACAGTAGATGTGATTTCTAAGCAGCATATTATAACAGCTGGCATACTCACTAATAGATTTATGGTAACTGAACACTATTTCTCCAGCTCTTAATGTACAGTAGTTATGCATTTAAAGCTTTAAAGCTCTTGATCAGCTTTTTAGTAGTCAAGGTTACATTTCCATGAATATTTAGTATCCCAATAAGAAAGTTACAAATATTGACCTTCAGTGAACTTTCATACAATACAAATATATTATGTACCTCCTTAAGCTGAATTCTTTCAATCCTAGGAGTTTTCTTTCTCCTATTTCAAAGGAAACATAAGGAACTTGCTAACTTCCAAAGTGAAGTGTGTTTTAAGGCAGTAAAAGATATGTATTAAGGTTTCCATGATTGTTTATGGTTGTCTATGTGAATAAAGCATATTACACACAATTGCTGTCATATATTTATCTACATGACTTCTTTATACTGTACATGATTTATCAATCTTCTTGAGAAATTTAAAGTGCCACAGTTCAAATGTTCTCATCTCTCTTTTCATGGGCTTCTAGTCCGTTCTAGCTGCTTTCAGGAACAAGCCCTTGCTTTACTCAAAGAGCAGCCTTTTTCAGGGAAAAAAGAATGCATCCTTCACTGCTGTGCTAACTGGAATCCAGCGGTCGAACCAATCCTTCTTTGTAAACACGAAGAATAGCTTCACAAACAAATTTGTATTGACTCTGTATAAGAAAGAAAACACAAAACCATTTATGGATGATCAGTTAAACTCCTGATAAGACAGTAGCATTGAATAGGACTTAACAGCCCCACAAGTTTTCTTTTATCCTGGACAATGACAGGAGAGGAAACCGAAGATCCAACTCTCCTGGTTCTGTTCACAGTAAACAAAGGGAACATTTGCGCTTCCTTGAAGGACAAGCATTTAAAATCTCACACCAAGGAAAACAGTGTCCCCAAAATGAAAACCATACATGCTTAATTTTCAGGGAATAGAATTTACTTCTAAAACCTGGGCAGATTTATATGATTTTTCTGACTAAGTGAACTAGTTACTTATGTTCTTTATATATCTCACCTATTCTTTTTGTAGTTATCTGATTATTACAAGCATTCTGAGCTTGCCAATCCTGCAGTTACCTATTACTGGGCATGTTTACGTTATGTCACCCAAGCTATATCTCAAGTTACCATATAGGATATATAGGCGCAACTGCCTAACTGAAAACTCTTTTTTTTCAAACCACCTACACTGCTGCAGAAGGACTCACTTTATTTTCAATTGTGATCAGACCACACATCTCCTTTTGTAAAAGAAGGAGATCAAAACCTTTCAAATTAGTATTACTGAAGAGTATCAGCCACATTAATTCTTCTGTCACCCAACATTTTGATCTCAATGAGATATTTTAATGTCTTCACAAATTACTGTTTCGTTTCTGCATTACACTGTTACAAAGACTATTTCTTCCATGACCTTGTGATGTAACTATTTGTTAAAAGCAATTAGCCTGTGAGCCTTTTTCTGAAAAGTCATACAAGGAGACATTATCAACAGGACTAGTGCAGCACTAAAAATCCACACAGCTTGAATAAATTTTTATGACTAACACAATCCTGAGAATGCAAGATGACTGAAATTCAAAAGAACCTGCAAAAAACAAAGCATCCTCACCTCTTCTCTGAAAGTACTATTATCAAAACCCCCAAGTGAACACCTTTCCCCAAAACCTCCTGTCATATATTCAGAGAAGCACAGTTTCACATTTTAAAAATCCCTTTTTCCATCTTTGAAACACTCTCACAGTTGCCCTTGGATTGTCAGCACCCATCAACTCTTCAGAAGCATCTGGAAGCATTCCCCCACTAGAACCCAAAGGATAGGGCTCAAAGATAACATTTGGACTGTGAAGGACTTTAAGGCTGTGTTTAAATATCAGTAGTCAGGAATTATTCTTGTCCGTAACTTGTAACACATTTTCTCCTAAATACTGAAAAAACTTAAGGAAAACTGGGAGGTGGAAATGAGTTTTCTGCATCTCAATTTTCTTTCCTTTTCTTTCAACCTTTCAGTCAATTACTCCCACCTTCAATATCATTCTGTACTTTTGTCTTCATTTCTTAATTACCTTGACTTTTCTCTTCATTGTTATTGTCATTTGCATATTTTTACTGTCTGAACAAGCCAGGTGTGATATTTATCTCTGTTCAATACTTCTGTTAACTTGTGTGATCAAGTTACTGAGCAAATAAAAGACTGAGCCCTTCAGCATTGCTTCCTCTGACTCAGGCTCTGACTACTTGTTTTCTTTGCTCTTATCTGTTGAATGTATTCTTACTGCTCTCTCAGATGGTAGCCAGTTCTATTATGTACATCCTAAAGCACTGCTTTCTGTATTGTTTAGTATCTCTAATTTCTCTGTAATGAAACACAATGGTTAGTTTTTCTTTTTCATTTTTACAGAAATTCCATACAGTTACACCAATTTTGTTATAGCTTTATCGTTTTTTTTCTGAAGCTTTGGTTTTGCTGTTCCTGGTCACCAAATTACTGGTCTTTGAAAACCACAGCTTTCACATGCTTAACAACAGACACCAACCAGTTAATAGGTCTGATGGGTCCATTCTTACTGAGTACTGAATCTGACATTAACTCACAACATGCATTTGGCAAAGTGTATCCTCTCAGAATTGTACCACATACACAGTCCCCACAGGGCAGCTGAACATGCTTCAAGCAAGGCTGTTACAACTGAACAATCCCTTTACTACAATTGAACAATCTCTAATGGCTTCTCCCAGAAGCCCTAAGCTAAATATCAAAGATGAGCAGTAGGGCTAGCTGGAATGCAGACATGGGAATGCGATAGAACAGTCAGGATGGATCAAAATATAATGTGCAGCTCTCTGGTATTCTGTTTTCTCACATCTGAGAGCTTGTTTCTGTGTCTTATTTACAGCACAATACACCAATTCTGCTCATTGGCTTTTCACAAAAGTATCTATCGACTTCAGAAATAATAAGTGAATTTAGTTTCACAGTATTGCCACTACAGATCATCTCTTTCCTGATTGTTCTGACAATGAACTGTGGAACACGGGAAGCAAGGTAAAGAATCCTATTTTAGATATTAATTTTCCACACTGGGGGTCTGACTGTTGGTGTTTTTGTTACTATTCCCTGTATTCTTCTGTTATGTCAAAGTGTAGAGTGCAAGGACAATTCTTGCTGATTTCCGTTGTAATCAAAGGGACCCAGCCTCCTGGCAAGCTGAAATTTACTTCAGGTTCTCAGATCTGATTCTCAAAATGAGAACCACCTCTAGAATGTTTAAGCCTGAACTTGACCAGTTACATTATAGAAACTGGGAGGTACAGACAGGTGCAATTCTGGAAGTCAACATGCAGCTTCTTTAAACTTGTGGCTAGGGTTTTTTATCTCATGGCAACCTTTGTCATCAGTTCAGCTTCCACTTCTGCAAGGAACAGGCAGGGGACCCTTCAAACAGCTCTCTTCTCAACCCATAGATTCCCAATGTGCTTCCAGAAAGTGCACTCATAATACTGCAATGAACAACAGTCCCAGCAGTATGCATGAAAACTCTCTGCTCACTGAGCACTCTAAAGTTACACAGGCAACTGTAAATCCTGACACGTTCACACACTTCAAAAAAGCAAGACTTTTCACCCATCTACTCTAAGATAATACGAGCTCCTGCAGTCATTAACCTGTTAATGAATACAATCTGTCTTCTTAAGTCACCTTTTTTCCCCTTGATCAAGTGGAAACCAAGGCATTTTCTTCTGAAGATGGGACAGAAATACTCAATTTAAGTGTTGGCTTTACAGGTCTAAACCCCTGTACTTCCATTTTTCATATGGCATTTAGCTCTCCAAGATAACCCACACTTAATATTCTTGTCATTCAACCTCTCCTCTAAAAGAAAAGTCTCTCATCCTGCACCCTTGGTCTCTAACATCAATATGTTCATGGCCAAAGCTGACACAAAATTGCCCTCATGATTTCAAGTTGTCTTTGAGCCACTTTATCTTAAAATCATCATCACATATTTCAGTTATGATACTACCAATGCTTTCCAAACTGGGTAGTGGCACCACTAAAAAACATACACATACTGTTCCTACAGAGTTTCTACTCTCAAGTGACCTCTTGAAAAGCTGCTTCCTCTCTTCAAACCATACCACAAACCCTTTAATTTTACCTTCAATTTAATAACTTCCTATAATGACCTGTATTAGAATGAAAAGCAAAAATTTATTCTAGCTTCTTGAAGAGAATTTAGACAAAGGACCCTGAACAGGTGATTTGTGCAAGTCTGACCTTGGGTATTCTAGCTAATTACAATGTATAGAAATCAATTACCTTTTCATGGCAAGGTACAAAATATTTACAAAAAAGTGAAGCACAAGCAAAGCAGCCTTTGTCACCATGCTACATTATACTAAAACTTGAAATATAGTGACAACTGAAGACTCACACAACTAGATAATGTAAAACATTTTTTGATCTGTTTTAAAGCTTGACAAGTGCAGTATATATACAGAAAATGAGGCCTCCTCTTTATACTTACTGATGTTTGCACCATCATAGCGCGCTGGTCTCGCATTTTTCTTACAATATCCAGTGGATAAACAGGTTGGTTCCTTTCAATTAAGCACATGGCAGTTTCCATAGTGACCAATACACCAGTGCGACCGATTCCAGCACTGTGAAATGTAATAGGAAAATAGTATACAAAATTAGGTTTTGCAGTGCACCAGATTCATATCACAGTCTTAATACTAGGATGCTAAACAGCCTTAGAAATTAGAGGAAGACCTCAGTAAAAATTGAACAAAATGTAAAGTTTATCTTTAAAGCAACTTCAGTATTATTTTCTGGCAATTACTAAAAAGATTGTTTTTATATGAAGAAACCTAAAATCTCAAAGTAAATGGATTTTTTAACACTTATAATTGTTTAAAAATATATTTTTGACTTAAAAAAGGATCTAATTTGCTGCTTTTTGACAGGCACTTGAACATCAGGAAAAAAACCCTTTGCAGTACTGTTCAAAATGAGGTTTCCAAGTGGTAGAGGATAAAAACGGAGAACAATTTACACTGCAGATTATCAGCTCTGCGATAACTACATGACTAAGCCATTTCACCAAAAGGTTGCAGGAGAAAGGGAGATAAAAGAATCTTGTCCTTCAGATATAACACCAGTGTTTCCATTTTCAGCAATGAACACTGGTACTGCAGTTTAATATTTTCATCTAATTCAAGGAATGTCCTGTCTTGCAGACAAACTGGTCATATCAAGTGCTTATTCTAAGGCTGAAGCAAATGTATAATCAGAATTGTAAAGCACAAGTACCTGCAGTGAACGAGAACTGGCTCATTCTTTACTCTCTTCGGCCTCATACAGGTGACAAACTCCAAGAAGTCCATGGAGTCATCGGGAACGCCATGATCAGGCCATGCTACATACTGAAGATGGGTGATGGTGTGTTGTTGTTCTGTCTAAAATACAGTAAAGTTTTTTTAAAAAAGTCCAGTGTTATGACTCCTGTATTAATCTTTACTAGATAAAAGTACCATTTTTTACAGTAAGTGTCTTAGTATCTGCAGAGGTGATAAGAGGTTGATATTGTACAAAGTGTCAATTTAAAATTCAGTGTAAAGCATGAACAGGTAATTCTCAGAAAGCATACAAAAGGCATAACATTCCTAAATAAATGAGGTATCAAGCCTAGTTTTTGTGATCTAAGCAGATTCGAATTTTTGGATTTATTGATTGTTGACCTATAATACTTTAACATAATTGGTTCACTTGAGGTAAAATGCTACAAGACATATATAATAGCACTATACAATAGTTTCAAACGGGTTGGAAGAAACAACTGGGAACAGCAGAAGAACTACTGAAAACAATATAAAATAACAGGAGCTACACAATCTATTGCAAATATGTCTGTGGGTACTTACAGATTCAGCTAAAATATAAAGTTGTCTGCAACATTTGCTAAGTATGTTTTCTGTTAGAAAACAATACACATATATCGTTCATACATACATGTTCATTGTACACATATGAATGACTTCTGTGTGATCCATAGGAGGGTACTTTTCTGTACAGAAGCAATATCATTAGTTAAAATATTCTGTTGTACAAAGAGTTCTTTTTTTCTGATTCAGCTATACCTAAAAAAATGGTTTTGGAGAAGTTCTTTCGGTTTAGCTTTTTGCTAACTTTGATTAGGAAATCACTCAATCATCTTTGCATTCAGATTGTGCCAGATGTAACTGTAAGCATGTTCCATCATGATTAGGGTGGGAAGGAAAAAACCCCAGATGCTCTTGAGCTCTGCTGCATCATGTAACAAGGATCTTGCTCTTTACAAACTGAGACAAGCCTTTGTGTTCCTTTATTTCTTCTGCAACTTTCACAACAGCTAAACTGCTACCTGTGTTTTACTTATGTTCATTATTAGACTTCACATTTGACACCCTACTGGAATAAAACTCTGCTTTAGCACTGGCCTCTCCCTAGTGGTCCAAGAAAGAATATTTTCGTGATGCCAGAGACTTTAAAAGGGATTTTTCCTTTTCTCTTACACGCACAACTGTTGAAATATGGGACATGTTTTAAATGCCTTCAACTGTTTGCTTTCCTCTTCCACCTGAGGAAGTGGTTCCACTCCCAGGAAGCAGGCTAGTAGGACACACAGAATGAACTAACTACTGCCTAGGTACTAAGCAGAGTTTCAGGAAATGCATTTATACCAGTCAATGCAATTGCAGAAATTTACAATTGCCTCCAGGGACAAAAAGATCAAGAACACAGCTCATACTTTGCTTCTTAAATGCAGAGCCTGAGCAATCCCAATTAAAAGGTCCAGTGTAAGGCCCAAGTGAACAATGTAATGTAATCTAATTAATGACCAAGCTTCCTGTAATACAAATTGCATTGGGATCTATCATCCAGGTCATCAAAAGATCCACAATGTCCAGGATCTCTGCAGGAAAAAACGTGGCCTTTTGCCACTCAGCTTTGCTGAGTAGAAATAGTTGACCTTGATCAAATGATTATAGTTCACATTTTTCTGAAATGCCGTAGATTGAAAAAAGAAAAAGCCAAAACAAAACATGTCCTTTGCAAATCTGCACATGCTTAATCAGAACCTCTTCAAAAGGGAACTGAGATAATGCAGCAATTGCACATAACAGTTTGAGCTGATTCCCTTAAATTGGAGACATCTGAACTATAACATCTTGCTGAAACAAAAATTTGATTAATTCTAAAATTAACCAAGAGTATCCAGTTGTCTTCTATGTGCTTCAAGAACTTGAAGACGAACAACATGGATAAATGTCAGTGGCACACCTGAGAACCACCAACAGTGCAGCATCAAAAAGTCATTTTAAAAGCTCAGAGAAAAGGAAAGAGTTAACTTAATTTTTACCTATCAGTACTTCAGGCTCAAATACAGTGAGTCACATTTATTTAAATAGTTCACAGACATTAAGTACAACAAGCATGTTATGTAAGACTTATTCAGAGTGAGAATACACTGTAAGAATATGCACTTAGTCCTCAGAGCTGCTGCTTTTGGTGCAGTCGTTTTAATTTTCTGCTACATGGCCTAGAGACCAAAGTAGATGTTCGTTAGTTATTCCAGGTATGCCTCAAGCTTCCATGTAGTCTTCTACTTATTTGTGTTTTAATATAATCAGCTTTGATTCTTTTGGCTGAGCTCTTCTGAGATGGTTCAAATTGTTCAAACTAGACCATTACACTACTTGCTGTTCAAAATGCACAAGTAAAACATTTCAATAAAGCTACTGTAAACAGAAATTATACAAATACATGTTACAGCTGGTTTTTAAATCCAATACTTTTATGCCTCATGCAGAAAATATCAAATCAGTACTCTGATGAAGTCCGTATTTTTATAGCTATTTTTAGTGGTTTTTTGGCTTTTTTAAAAATATAAAATCTTCAAGTCTTTACACTCATAATGAAAGTCAGCTTTTAAATTCAGAAAATGTCAGCCAAATAACACCCCACATGGAAATAACTTACATTAAACCATCATCACAGTTACTAAAATCTAGGACATGAAAAAAATGCTAGAAGTGTAGCTACTGGTCCCATAGTTAGCCCCACTGTAAAAACAAGTATTGTTAACAGAACATGTAAACAGGCTATTTCTGCCAGACCCTGCTTCTTTGTACAAACCTGGTAATGGGAAATAAATGGTAACTTCTCATTACACTCAAGCTGCTCATTAAACCATTATCCTCTGCAACTCAGCTCACATCTTTTCCACGACTTTTTGTTTTTCACTGAGGTTTTCAATGGCAGTCATTATTGTAGCATCCTAATAACTGATAAATGTATAATTTACCTTCATAAAAATCTGGCTTTATTAGTCCTGTTTTATGAGTCTAAACTTACAGAAAGTGAGACAGCAAGAGCTGCTCATGGTTTGGCTGCAATTTTTGCCTAACTTGACTATATACACCTTGCTGTTCCAAAATTATTTAATGCTTTTTTTGCTTCACATGGAGTGATTACAATGGAATTTATGTATTTGGTATTTCCTAAATCAGTTTAAAAATTATGGATGTAAGAAAATGAGTCCAACTGACTTAATAGACTCCACTGACACTTGACTATTATGTAATTTGCCCAGTTTATTGTCAGTCATTTGGCCACTGTTTAGCTGCTTCATGGCACTGACCCACATTTACTTAGTAAGCACCTACATAAATCTAAGGCATCACATCAGTCCCAGGGTGTTTGTTACTGTCCTTCTGACAATGGTTACTGTTGCTACAGCAAAGGTGCCAGCAAAAAAACCCCTCAAAACTATGCACTTGTATGTACCACTCCTGGGCAAATTCAAGACATCTAACTGCAAGAGGTTTTTTGTGGTTAAGCAACCATCCTAGATTTTGCTCAGAAACACAGCATAAAGACACAAGACCTTTTCTAATAAGTCTGTCATTGGGATTGTAATCCTGACAGAGTGTAGGGCAGTCAGAGGTAATGCTTCAAATGGCTGCTGCAATACTTGCAACACAGTCATGCTGACAAGACTTTCGGTCACAAAAATATCTATTCCTCATTCTTCTGCAGTTTGCAGCACTGTTTATTATAATTACATCAGAAGGCAAATTTCCTCATTTCATTCTCCTAAAATGACAGACTCTTCCTGATTAAGAAAAGAATCGTGTGTTCTTCAGAAAAAAAACAACACACAGAGCTTAGCATAATACTCATATAGAAAGAAGGAAATTAGCTTGAAGTGTCAACATTAATGTTTATTTTTCTTTAAATCCAAGCAATTGATTTTGCATTTCACTGCGTTTGTTAATGCCGTTTTTGGTATGGGTTATAATACAATCTTTGATAAAAAGAAATAAAATAAAATCATAGTTTAGAATTACATTAACCTTGAAATGCTCCTACTATCTTCTAAGCAGGAAAAGGTATGCTCTCTGCCAGTGAGCTTCACAAATGTACCTTGAAAGCCAAGTGTCAGTGATCAGGGTTAAAGCCCAGTTTCTGAAGAGTAGATACTCTGACAGGGCATTTGGCATTTCTTTGGACCACTGTTCACACATCATTATGCTTCTGTACACACTTGCCATAACACTTCTAATTTACTTTTGTTCTTTAGCTCTTTATGATTCAAAACCAACTCATTTTCTTCTACCACAAGTATTTTACAGAACACATCCAGTGCAGATGTTTTTCAGAGAAGCCTTGAAAAAAAAAAAAATCTCTGCAATGCAACAGGTTTCTTCAAGTAATTTATGACATGATAAAATTTATATAGATTTCCTTGGAAAGAAAAATTGCAAGGTCTTGTTTAAGTGCAGAAGCAAAAGTTTCAGAGATCCATTCTAAGAATCTCTAACATGATTAGACTCAACTTGTCCTCCTGTTGTATGACATGTATCTGGAAAGGAAGAGAAAAGCATGGAAAGCCTCAGCCCAAACAATTAAGGCATGTAAAAAATTAGAGATTCTTTTTTCATCTGTGTACAGCAGAAAGTGCTGGCAGTATACTCATTGATGCTGTCGCCTTTGTTTCATCGAATATCAATTTAATACAGTCACTAGAAGGCCTACATGCTGATCATTCATAAGTAGAAAGGTATCAGTCACTCCTTATCTTACAATTTTACCTCTTCCCTTCAGCAAACTGCAATATCCTTCCTTAGAAAAGGGAATTTACACTTAATCGTTTGAATTGCTACATCAATTTCTTTTCTTTGGTTTCAACGATACCCTTCATCATTGTGATGTCCATGGAAAGTGTTAGCTTTCAATTAAAAAGGAGCTTATCTCCCCAAATCCCATCATTTGCATTGTCACTGCCTGCACAGTCATGCTAAAACGTCCACATTAGGATACAGGGAATTGTCTCAATTAACTTCATCTGGGTTGTTTAAAAGGTGTAAGGACTGTCTCTTGGTGCTCACTCACTCATCATAGCAATCGTATAACTTGTCTTTAAAGGATGAAATTCCATCAATTTTTCAACATCTCAATATTTTTTTTTTTTGTTTGAATGATTTAGTTTACTTAATAACACTTAGCAGGTGGAAGTGTGACAGGGCACTTTGAAAACAACAAACAAGTTCTGGCAACAGCTAACATGAACTGTGGGAGAATAAAAAGAAAACAACCAAAAAACCCCAACAAAACCAATCCAAAACAAAACCTTGCAAAATTACAGTCCTTCAAAGCACTGTGAGTAATGTTTCAGCAAGTATTGTCTCCACAGCCTTGTTAAGTTCCATGGCTGGGTTCTACTCACACTTAACTGAAATCAAGAAAAAACACTTGCCTAAACAAGGGAAAGTAGCAAAAAAGTTTTGTTCAAAACATAACTGGACGAAATTGTCAAGATTTAATGGGCAATGATATGTTGCAAGGCAAGCATCATAAAGAAAACTGAATGAAAATTTGTTTTGGGCTTCTCATGCTATTTTTTCCAATGATCAAAAAGAAATATGTATCTTGTTTTACGCAATAGTGCACTGTGTGATAAACTCTGCACTCAGACTACACAATCTTTTTTCCTATGGTTTGTTTGTTCTGGTCCCCAAAGTGTTCTGAAGCTTTTTTAAAAATAACAAACCTCAACCAGCCTCCAAAAAAATCCATACTTAGTGCTTTGTTTGCTCTTCTTTCATTTTGCTACAGTATAGCTTTCAATCTTGGTCTTGCAAAGAAAAGGCAGGAAATTAATCCTTTTCTTCATTTCACAAGTCTTAGAAAGGTTACAAATAAATAATTTGAATGACAGGGACTAAAACTTCATGTACACATACTTGCAGTACTACTTTTATGAGGTTAATTTCTTCTGTGCTGACATTCAAGTTTATCACTTAGAGATTAATTGGCCAAAATGCAGAACCAAGTATCATGCTGCTCTCTGACTGAGTGGTTTCTCATAGATAGAAACTGAAATACTATAAACCATCTTAACAGAAAGACCTTTAAGTACTGACATCTGACATCTCACATGTTTATGACTACAAAGGAAATCTTAATAACGTTAAAACATATCCGGATGCACAGCAAAGTGATAGATTCAGTTAAAAATGTATGAGACTGAAGGATTGGTCATCTTGCTGTAAAACCATTAATTAAATGTTATATTTTAAACAGATATTTCCTTTTTCTTACTACTAGCAATTCTGGTAACAGTATAAGCTACTTCACTATCTGAAAGTTTAAAAGACTGACTAGTAATGGAACTGCAAATCAGCCTTTGGTCAGTATAGGGTGATACATACATATCTTACAATAGCACATAGCCTTCATATTTTTAGAAAATACTTGTAGTCATAGAATTTTGGAAAAGAAATGTTGAAAGGAAACATATAAGAAATGTAGGACAACTTACCAACAAAAGACAAATTTCATCCCTTATAATTCATGCTGTGGGAAGTCTTGATGTGACCTCAACATAGATTTCACAATACAAGCAGATATGCATGTGTTTAACCTTCCCTTTGCTTTAGAACTGGTGTTAGGATAAAGTATTAAGAGCTAAGGAATATATTCATTCTAGATAGATTGAGCACATTTCAATTGAGATATATATGGACTTTTTTTCTTTTCTAAAATCTGACTGAAGACAGTGAAAAGGAACTGGCGAGATTCTGCATCTTCTCACAAAACACCATTACCTTTCACTTCTTTATTAGCTGTTCTAGCTGCATGTGCCATTAACCAAGTGACCCATATTTCATCCTTGAGACAGTACAGTTACTTAAGGAAAAACCTCTCATTATAAATAAAAATACTTGTGAAGAGTCTGTGATTGCAAAACTGTTTAGAGAAAAGCATAATGCCTTATAGAACTTCAAAAAAGTATGTTTTTGAAGAAACACTAAAACAATCACACTACGTTGATTCATATATAATTCAGGCTTTATCTACCTATCTATACATGTACTCATTCAGCTCACTTGGGCATAATTAAAGATAAGGGGCATTTACCTCAATATTTGTAACCACCATTTCTCTAACAACATAAGCAATCGTACAGTCTTCGGAATGGCACCTGACACGAAAGCTGCCATATTCCATTACATCTGGTGGATCAGGCCAATACTGGTGACATTTGGTCTGCAAAAAAAATCAAGCACACATCAAGACTGTATGCAAGCACTTCTGTTTCCAGCCCCACCTCCTATGTCATGGTTCAGGGAATTCAAGGTGTAGTATAAAATTTGTTCCAGTGAGATTTTTGCATCCAAATTAAAAAATAACATGACAAAATAGGCTAAATTCTCCATAAATTTGTTTTAGTGCTTTATAATAAATATTCAGGTAAACTGGGTGCACAGTGCTTTGTCTGGTGCTAATCTGCAATTGCTAAAATTACTTCTCAAGGTATAATGTAGGAGGAGAAAGATGCATTTATTCTATCTTAAAAAGAGAAGTGTAGGGGGTAAATTTATAACTAGCTTTAGCCATCTAATAGTAGGTTATAGCAAAGGCAGAGCCACACTTTTTTTGAAAGTGAACAACAAAAGGACAAAAGGCAACTGAAAAAACAGATGGAACAAGCGAATTCTGCTGAGACGCTGAAAAAAAAAAAAAATTCCACGAGGATGGTAAAGCACAGAAACAAGAAGCCCTATGAGGCTGTAGAATCTCCACCTACAGAAATAATCAAAACTTAATTGATATGACACTGCAACCTGCATGAAGTTCAAACCTGTTATTGCCTGGAACTTTGTTTAAACTGATACGGAGTGGCAAGAGCGGTAAATTTTGAAATGTTAAAGTTTCTTAATTCTAACTTTATTAAGCCTCAATTTTCAGTGGCTTGAAATCCAGATGATTTTATGCCTAAAATTTTTACTGTGGTATTTTATCTAAAATACTTTCCCCTTTAAGTTTAGGCCAAAATAAAGCATTCATTTTTAAAAACAAGAACAATACTGTAGAGAAAAAACCAAATCCTATAACGCCAATCTTAACACCATTGGAAAGAGATAGCCTAGAATGTAAAACCTCCAGGGATTGGGAAAAGGTTCGGCATTAGCCAATGGGGATACTCTCAACAAGAACATACATCTTTGTCTATCCCTGAAAGTTTGTCTACAAATTAGGCATATGTAAATAATTTCTGAAAGTAAGAATGGGGATACTCTCAACAAGAACATATATCTTTTTCTATCCCTGAAAGTTTGCCCACAAATTGGGCATATGTAAATAATTTCTGAAAGTAAACAAAACTCAGCAAAAGTGTCTAGTGTGTAAAGGTAGCAGCAGGATGATTAGAAGTTATCAACAAATTGCCTTGAAGGTTCCATCTGACTGGGCAAACAACAGACTGTTACTGATCTGTGTTACTAATCCTTAATACAAGGAGAAGAAAGCAGCAAGTTATTTTGACTACAATACAGTCGAAAGATAACATCTGTGTTACTAATCTCCTTAATTCAAGGAGAAGAAAGCAGCAAGTTGTTTTGACTACAATACAGTCGAAAGATAAAGGGAGAATTTTCATGTCAAACGATGTTAAACAATGGCTGTTTCCATGAACACCTATGTAACCTGACCATGGTTAAAATCCTGACTGTTGCTTAACTGTCCTTCCTTACATCTCAATCATTATGCTCTTCAGGACTTCAGATACTCCCCCTTGCTTTCTAAAAACACTGGGGTTTGACTGGAATGTCAGGTAAACATGACAGTGAAGGACAGATCACATAGGAAATATAGATAAAGGCCACAGTGTGGGCATACAAGAGTCATCACCTTCTCTGTGTCTTAAAAAACCTCCAGTGGTCCAGTTTTCAGCTTCTAAAACTTCGAAACCAATAACTTTATGTTTAATCTAAAAACTTAGTCTTTAAAACTACAAAGGATATGTTAAATCAAAGTACAACAAACTACCACAGTTTTTCACTGTTCTATTCTGAAATTAATAGTCAGAATTTATTTAAACGTAATTAAAAGAATTATCAGAGCAATTGTAGGAAAACCCCTAAGATATAAATAAAAATAAACAGGTTAAATTCTGACCACCACTAGCAAATTCTGCAATGGCAGACTCTTTTATAAAGCCCAGACTAGAAGGTTGGCTCAACCTGCTCAATGCTTCTAGGCATCTCCTGAATAGCTCAGAGACCAACAGTGACATAGAGCCCAGTACTCAGGGGGGGAAAAATAATAGCACATAGTACCTGTCTGATCAGCATAATGGAGTGAATGCAGTGATTTCTGTTAATCAGACAGCTGGTTTGTTTTCAAAGCAGCACCACAAATAAGAAAATTGCAGATTATGTGTTCCTCTAAGTAATTCAGAAAGCCTGGCCTTCATAAAAATGATTCAACAATTCAGGTGGAGTATTTTAGGGGTTATTTAATCACAACAATGGAGAAAACGTTCAAAGGTACAGTACATTTCTTCACCATACAAGGAACTTGGACACTTACCCGTCCTCGTTCAGTGAGAGTTGTTAACATGATGATCAGTGACAATTTGTGATCCCAGACTACTTGCCAGAAGTGTGCACATGTGTGTGGAAGAGGCCCCTGAGTAGCAATGTACCTGTTCACAATGCCCACACAAGGAATTTCCATCTATAAAATGAAAGAAAAATCCTATGTAAAGTTTACTCTTGCTACCCAAGTACTATTTTAACTCAGCATTTCATTCAAACAGGAAATTTTGAGGAAAGATTAAGGCAGCTAGCTGAGTAATAAGACAATCAATGCCACAATTTGTTATGTGAAAAACTGTTAAATCATTAATTTAAATTGGACATAAGGTATAGATTCTATAGTCCTTCATGCTGAACTATGAACAGAAGATTAATAGTGAAAATGCATTTGAAGACTTGAAACTGCAAAGCTTTTCAAATTTTCTTTAATATTTATTACGAAATAATGGCAAAGCATATATAAAAATGGTACACTAGCAAAAGCTGTTTGTTGCCTGATACTAAAAACGGTAAGTTAATAATTGACTCTGATTTAAGAGATTAACTTGTGTATCTGACACAAATATATACACATTTTCTCTTCTTTTCCCTGACTCTCAGTCTACCCTTGGCTGATTAGAGTCTGATTAGGCTCTGGGAGGTGGTGGAGTCACCATCACTGGAAGTGTTTAAGAAGTGTCTGGATCTGACCCTGGAGGATATGGTTTAGAGGTTACAGCAGAGTGGCAGGTTAATGATTGGACTTGATGATCTTAGAGGTCTCCTCCAGCCTTGATGATTCTATGATTCTACTGTGTATTGGGATGGCCACTTATTTCACTTCATCTTTTACATTACAAAACTTTACATCCTTCACATTTACAAATCCCCAAAATATAAACCAAAATATCCTTGTTCCCTAAAAAGGACAAGTTTAGTCTGCTTTAGTAATATAGAAAGTGAGTAAATGCAGGTCTCTGTACAACTTACATTCACGTAATTTGCATTAATGTAATCTTCATCTCCTTGCAATATTATCCTTGTGGCATCATCTGCACACACACACAAAGAGAGAATAAAATTAGCAATTAAGGGGCATGTTTCCCTTCTATTAAGTTAAAAAAACTTGAGGAATTGCAGAGAGACAAACAGCAGAATACAAACCAGAATAGATTACCTCTTAGGAAATAAAATGAACAATTATATGACTACAATTATATAATGAAATCTTTAATCAACAATACAACAGTTTTATAAGCTATCATTAGAGAATAAAGCAAAATAGGCAGAAACTGTACTTCAGACTCACAAGGTAGAACATCTTTGTATCTATTCTTGTCCATATTCTGAGGTACCTTTGCACATGTAACAGCCAACCCTGGTTTCTTTCTATAAAGTTGCTGCAAAACAGAATAAAAAATGGTAAGACTTTGAGGGATGTGATTATGCTATACACAGACTAAATACATTCACATCAAAATACATAGACTGAAAAAAACCATTATTTTATTTATTATTTTTCCTACCCTTCTGCAAAATTCACTTAAGAGATTTTTGTATTTAACATGACATGAATTTCTATTATTGACAGGCCATTGTGATAGCTAGAAGAATTTATGGGGAAAAAAAGGAAATATGAGAGTCATCGACATAAACCATTTCCTTGCAAGTTTGCTTTTTTCTTATAAAACCGTGGACTGGAACGAAAACAGCAGTTGTGGGTGGAACAAGTGAGCAATGAAAGGTTATCAGAAGAAAGAAAATAGCTGCAGACTGATATTTTATGCAATTGACTGCAATACAAACATTTCAGACAAATTTTTATTCTCTGAACTAAACCAATTCCATTCAATCCTGCAAGTACCTGAAAAACAATGATTCAATGTATCACAATCTATTAACACGTGACACTGTTACTTTTGGGCCAACCCTGATGTTGCAAACTTTATCCTGAGTAAACGTGAAAATACAAGTGTATTTTAAAATACAAAAAAAATATCAAAATTTTAAGGTTGATGCAAGGTTTAGGGCTGGACTCTACAATCTTAGAGGTGTTTTCAAACCTTATTGATTTATGCTTCTCAGTGCATCATACAAGACAACAAAAGGGACAGAGGGGGGAAAACAGCAACAGTAACTAATTAAATGTAATTATACAACTTTTCTGTATTAAATATACATGAAGCAACTTACAACTGAGCTACTAACCTCACTGTGCCAGAATTTTATATACTTCATTGAACATTTACCAAAGAGCTTATTACATCTTACATGTTTAATGAAGATTTCGAATATGGTTCCATACATAAAATGGAAATAAACAAATAGGAGGCTAAAATCCCCTACTCTGGTTGAGAGAAAAGGAACAACACATAAAACGTTTATTCCATTTATGATTTACTAAACCCTAAAGTACAGTATCACAGTTCACTGCATTTTTCAACTTATACAACAGAAATAAGTCGTGTGAGAAGAGAACTTGATGATATATGTAATGGAACAGCTTCTATCAGTTATAATTCAAGTTCCATTTCACTAGAGCCAAATTGTGATTTCTGCTTTTTATGAAAGAAGGAAGAATAATTTAAAGTCAAGAAACCATTCTTGCGATTCATTACTGTTGCCTGGCAAATAGTCATTTGCTATTGACAGACTGCTTAAATTCTGAGTAAATGGAGGAAGATATTCTGGATAGAATTGATTATTCATAGTCTACTGGCTCTTATTCACTATTTTACTAATGTGAATGGAGAGTTTGAGAGTCACCAAAGCTGATGATGTGCTACTGAAATTGCCTCTGCTTCTGAAGATAACTAAACAGTGAACTCGAAGAAAAAGGCCATTAAGTTGTCCCCTAGTTTATTAGATTTCAAAAAGTTCTTTTGCTTTTTCTGTAATATCCTTTTATAAATGCTGACAGGAAAGAAGTCCTAAAGGACTAAACATCCTATGAAGATTAATATTGGAGATTTGTGGACAAATTTAGTCAACAAATTTGACAATTAAGAAAGTATTGAAAGGCCAGTTCACATCTTCTGAGCTACTGCTACAATAGCCAACCAACTTATTGCAACTGCTGCATTATATCCAGTGCTGTGGAAAGCAGCTGTGAAACATAGTCTACAACTCCTTAAAGAAAGGGGAATTTTAACACTTAGAAATCTTGGAAACAAAGCAAACCTCAATAAAAAGAGTGATTATATAATAATAAGTACCGTAACTCTTAGGCCGCTCCCATTAAATTTTCCAGCACTTGCAAAAGCAATGTAGGAAAAAATATCAAAATGGGGAAAAATTTTATTGCTGTTCTACAAGTTTTCAGTGACAGAAAGGGTTACTCCAGAACTCAATGTCACTTTTGTAAGTCCTAATCACTAGGATTTCTCCAAAGTTACTATAAACGTTTGAATGCACAACAGCAAAACCAACACAAACATACATATACTCTACTCCCTTGACATTAGAGAAGCAGATGAAATATTCTTTTGGAACTTCTTACACTAACACAGAAGGAACTAATTCAATAAATTATTAAAACATTTTCTTAGTCAGTTTTCTATGACATTACCTGCCAACACACTGAAGAACATAGAAAAGGAAACAAAGTACAAGACAAAAAACAACAAAACCCAACTACTCTACTCAATAAAATAACTAAGGAAAAGATATTAATTTAGTGAGGTTTAGGTACTTGAGCTAGAAATATGTTGATTCAGACACATTATTCTCAGCAGATGATATTTTGTGTTAGACTGATAACTCATGCTTCCCTATTCTAGGTAGTGAAGGCTGAAACTGATGGGCAAGTCGAATTGTTGCTCTCTCTCGTGATAAGACTGACCAGGAACAATGAGATTTGCAATTAATTAAGCCTCTACATTACTTGCTGGTTACAGCTATTGGTCTAAATTAACGACATTTCAGAGCTGAGTATTACCTACCTCAAACTGAATGAGGACAGTCCCACTTTCCAGCCCTCTTCTTAGCTGCTCCATAGACTCCTCCAGTGTATC
The DNA here is from genome assembly GCF_000695815.1 of Acanthisitta chloris. NCBI lineage: Eukaryota > Metazoa > Chordata > Aves > Passeriformes > Acanthisittidae > Acanthisitta > Acanthisitta chloris. The sequence goes on from NW_008669700.1 coordinate 161,969, forward strand.
ACCACCATGTTCGGAACAGATAGGAAGAAGAGATTCTGGCAGATTGTGGGAATCAGCTTCGTCTTCTGATTTAGGCTCCACAAACTGTTTGACTACTGAAAGATGCATAGAAAATTAAAATCCATTACATACAGCATTAATGTGTTTGCAACAGATATGAAAATTTACCAGCTTGAAAGAACAACAGTGTTTGCAAAGCCTCAGGAAAGCAAATAGCAACACATTTAATTGCATTTCTTTTTATACTATATTACTGTAGAAATTAAGAGTTAAATGTTCCCATGATCCTTCCCAAAGGAAAACTCTAAGTGACTATGCATGAAGGAAGAGGACTTGAATTCCAAGCACAAGGAGTTTTTTGCAGCCTTGTCTTACAGAATGGACTGCTGAGAAAAAATAAAAGGAGCTTTGCCTTAATAGACTTTATAGCTTAATTCATGGAATGTCTCTACAAGAAACTTGTATAAGTTCAGACCTCCAACAGCAAAGCAAATTCAAAAATCCTTACATCATACTCCTTGCCATTAGATAAACAACTGTATTATCTTTTGCAATTTCTTAGGCTAACACTGGAGAAACTAACTAAATAAACTTTGAAAAAATTATTAGTCCATTTTCTCTGACATTTCTTGCTAACACACTGAAGAACATGACAAACATTAATGTAGTAATCTGCATAGCAGGTCTGTCTCTATGAAAGGTATTGTATCACCAAACATGTCCAGCTGTGGTTATTTTCTGCAATGATCAGAATGGCCCATACCTGCTAAACTGCAGAAAACAGGGAGCTGTTCATACTCATGCCTGGCATGAGGTTATCTTTAGATAAGAGCAGACTTCTCTTATCTGTAAGTAGGCAGCGTACTAAGAGGTACAGGAAGACTAAATACTGCATAAACCCAATGGAAAGGCCTACAATAGGGAAAACAGCATCAAGAGTCCATCTGTCTTCCTACAAACATAAGATTTGCTAAATAAAGTCAACATTACAGGAGTACGTATCATTTAAGCAGGTTCACTTCCTCCTGTTTTCTAGTGATGCATAATCCCTTCAGATTTTTAATTCTGAATGTAATCAGAAATTCTGTGCAAAGCCCTTCCATAATCATGGGTGTTAAGGTCTTACCACAGCTTTTAAGGACAGTAAATAATCAACTAGGAGTTTCACATGACCTGAAAGCTCAGGATCTACATGTGTTTAAATATTGAGCAAGCAAAGCCAATCTGGATGGGTTCCCCATATTTTAAATACACAGGATTAAGAACCTGTGTATTTCAGAGACTATCTCCTCTTTGCTGGCAGCAGTTTAACAAGCAGCCAGCACAGGTTTATCTCAGTATTGTCACAAAATTTGTATTGTAAGAATGAGGTGGGAAGCAGCTTATTCAACTTGTTTCATTGTATAATTGTGCTGGGGAACAGCCCACAAGTATTTGCAAACACGCAACTGAGGATTTGTGAAATTATGCTTTATAAAAAAAGCCAAAACACCTGAAGCCACCAACAAACTTTATCAAGGGACTATTTGTTCTCACAGATTTTTAGACTTACAAAAATATGAAGAAATTCTAACTTGATAAATTCTTTGTTGCAGTGGTAAGTAACTATATACATTAAACACTTTCACTACTAATCTGAATGTAGGGAGATCTACTTTTTAGCACAAACCTATTTCTAGTGCACTGAGAACATGTTTATGTACACAGAAGAGGGTATACCACCAAGCACAAGAGCAACAGTCTCAAAAACATTACAAGTGAATAAAATTAGCCCAGTTACCTTTCCGCCTGACCAAAAGTGCAAGCTCTCTTGTGTGAGATTCTCTGCTGGCTTTTATGAACATGACCACCTGGTCATGCGTGTGCTCTGAGATATCTCGGCCATTAATTAATACTATCTGATCACCTTCATTCAGCTTTGGAATGCATTTATCAGCCTGTTTCAAAACCAAAGAAAGACATTAATGTCATCACATCCAGTCGTGTAAGCAGGAACACATCAGGATATTGAGTTAATCATGTCAGCAAAGTCTTTGGAGTTCTCCTGACAAGGTTTCATCTTCTATATCAGAAGTTCTACCAAAGGATTCAGATCTAAAGCTGTCTTTTGTGCTTCAAAGCTGCTCAGTCAAGAAAGAATTCAAAAAGCATATTGATAGCTATAAAAGGGATCTATATTAATCAAACGGCCATCATGAGATTCCTCTCAAAGATCCAAATTTCAGACTCCAAGCCTCAATAACCACTGAATTTCTGGCAAAAGCATTCTGGGCACATCAGATAACACATTTCAGGTTTTATGCAGTGAATACTGAGAAGTCCGAGCATGATTTTGATTACAATAATTTAAGTAACATGGCATTCCCCAGGCACGCACTTTCTAAAATTCAAAGAAAACCATACACATTTCATATTTTTGTTATTTAGCAGGTTCTTGTTTGGTGTCTATCAAATAGTATTTAAAACAGAGAACATTATTCCTCTCCTCATTTACTGAAAGTTTTAACAAGAATATGCAGGTAAATACTCAACCTATGATGCTTAAGTCCCCTGCATTTGTGAAAATTCTTTTGCTGCCTCTTACTGCAGAGAACACTAAAACAAGTTTTTCCCCATCTCAATTGAAGACTTACATTATGTCTTCTTCTGGATACTGCAGTTGAGATTAACTGCTGAACTCCAGGGTTTGTTTGGGGTTTTTTTCTGCCACACTTCTTAGTATGCTTAGCTCTAAGTGCAGTACAAAGCAATTGAAGCTATAGCCAGAATATGATGATGATGCTACAAACAGCCTCTCTTATGCGAAGAAAGGCTAAACAGCTGGGAGTGTTTTGCCTAGTGAAGAAAAATCTCAGGGGGATCTTGCCAATGTGCATAAATACTTGAAGGGGAAGGCACAGAGAAGATCCACCCAGCCTCTTAGTGGTGCCCAGTGACAGGAGGCAACCCCTGAACATCAGGAAACACTTTTTTACAGTGAGGGTGACTGAGCACCGAAGCAAGTTGCCCAGATGTATTGTGGAGTCTTCCACCTTGGGAGAATTCAAAAAGACATCTGGATATGGTTCTGGGCAACTGGCTTTAGGTGACCCTTGAGCAGAGGGGGTTGGACAAGATGACCTATGGGTCCCTTCCAACCTTCTGTAATTCTCTAAAATGAATGTGAAGGATTCCACAACCCTCAAGAGCTAAGTAGTGTAACAATTTTATTTTCATTGCTATCTTAATTTTTATTTTGTCTAGGAAGCACCCACCTACACAAGAATGATATAGTTATATAAACACATAGTTTCACTTGTTGTGTGAATGAGACATAAGCTTTACTATTATTCTCTATTCACAGTTGTACCCTGTATTACTTTAAGGACAGCACAGGTTCCCTGAACTTTCTTTATCCAATATTATTAGCCCTACCAAATAACCAACAAGACTTTCAAATTAGATCAGATCCTGATTTTGACATGCACTGATGGCTCCTAACGTAAGTTTATCAGTGATGTACTGTATTACCAAATAAAAACCAGGAAGAGCTGGAAAGGAGAATTGATAATGAAAAGAAAACAAGGCGACAAATGTAGAATAAAAAAAACCTAGAGGTAAGGATATGAAGAAAAAAATAAATTGAGAGTCACTTGTGCCAGAGAATAAAGTAAAAGGAAAGCAAAGACCTGTTTGAGTGCCACAAAACAAAGGAGAAGCGAAAGAAGCAAGGGGAAAAAATCCCAAGCAGAACAGCTGCTTAAAAATTTAAAGAAGGAATAATTTGCCTCAACGTTTTCCACAGAAATAAGAAAATACTGAATAATAGGGAAGATTGACAAAGTAAACAGAGCAGTAATGAGAATTAGGAACAGCCATGGTGTTCCTCAATTCAACAGTGACTAGGTGTTCACAGCTCCCCAAGAACTCCTTTGCCATATTTTGTACAATTTACAAAGGCAAGACTGAAGAATGCAGCTATGACTGACTGAATAATATAATCGCTCTGAAATATTATTTTCTCTGAAATACAAATTTTTGAAAAGATAGGTGATATCAAGACCATATCAGATCAGTCTAAGAGAGTCAAGAAGTCAACAAACTAGGTGTTCACAGCTCCCCAAGAACTCCTTTGCCATATTTTGTACAATTTACAAAGGCAAGACTGAAGAATGCAGCTATGACTGACTGAATAATATAATCGCTCTGAAATATTATTTTCTCTGAAATACAAATTTTTGAAAAGATAGGTGATATCAAGACCATATCAGATCAGTCTAAGAGAGTCAAGAAGTCAACAATAAAATGGAGAAAATTGTTTCCGATCTCCTGTTTTTGTCTATAATTTAGATTTCTTGGCTGGCTGCTGACAATTATTACTTATCACAGACAGAGATTAATATCTTTGCTCAAACAAACTTTGTTAATCATGTGATATGTTAATGCCTCAGCTCTCTTACTTCAATCATCTGACTATATAAAATATATCTCAAAGGAGAATTAATTCCTTCCATGTAAGCATAATTTGTAGATTTTTCAGATACTGAGCTTTTACAGACAATTAATTATGACAAAGGCTTTTTCTCCTATTGACACACCCAATGCTTCATTTTATGCTAATCACCTTGTTATTGCTCCAAGAGCATACACACTATTTTTCAGTGAAAACCTCTATTAAATAAAACCATAATGACTTGTTTAACACCTCAGGACATTAATACTGTTTGTAGAAAAAAATTCAGTGTAGGGCTTTAATTAAAAAAAAAACCAAAAACAAGCAACAACAAAACCCCAAAACCAGATCCAATAAATAGTTTCTCCTCAGCTATAATGTCTCTCACAACAGTTTTGGTTACTCTGTCCCAGCACACTAGATTGCTGCTTTATTAGAGGGGAATTTTTAAAAGAACTTTAGGTTGTATACAGGAAAATACTGCCTCATTTTGGCGAGTAGATTAGTTTCCTCTCCTCCACAAGAAATACATATCTTGTTTTAGGAAACTGGGAAAAAGTGACCTAAAAACCTGAGAAATAATCTCAGCAAACAATATTGCCAAACAGCATCCCTTGGGACAATTTATAGGGTAATGAATGAATTTAAAGCAAGTTAAAAGAGTAGTGATGAAGGAAAGCCATCAATGAGCTAAAATAATGTAAATGTGCATACCACAGACTACTGAATTTGAATTTTCAGATACCAGTTACATTTCATTAAATGGTAAAGAACAGGTGAAATTTCATTTATGAAAAACAATATAATCAATGTTAAGACTGCTATGCTCTAAAAATAATTTTTTCCCTCTTGCAGTAACATGACATGATTTCTATAACACTGTTACTGCATATTTTATATTGCCTAACTGTTTACAATTTTTCCAAGGATCCTGATAACTTGCTTATTTGGTGGCTTACTAGGCTAGAGAACTAACTGGTAAATTCTGTATATGCCTATGCCACTAATGGGAGACACTTAAATGAAGTAAGTTAGAAGTCCAGTCCTTTTTCATACCAAGAGATAAAAAAACAGGTCAACATTTTCCAGAAGACAGTTTGAATCTGCCAAAAGAAATAACTGTCTCTGGAGAAAAATCTTTCATTCTCTAATTGTGGAATGATCCCGTTTTCCCTATTTAACTTCAGTATCTCAAATCACCCTTTAGAAGTCTGCTAGGTTGACAATGGGAAGTTTTAAGGACAGTTTTATTTTCACTTTGTAGATTTAAATTATAATTCCCTACTCCTTTTTTATTCAAATAATTATTATAGTTCATAAAGGAGTGCTATGCACGCATAAGTCAAGCCACAAATCATAAGTATGACAAAGACTACTTCTCAAGCAATCTGTTTTAGCTTGATTTACATAATGACATTTAGATATTACTCCTATGACTACTTATCAAATTTCAAAAGAGTCTACAAAATGCAGAGTACCTCATATTTTTAGGATTAAGTCAGCAATATTTCCTATCAAGTCTGCACTGAAATTATTTTCAGTGAGGAAATAAGGTTTGGAAAAAGGTGAGTGAAAAAAACTTGACAAGATAACATATGTCCTCACATATTTATATAGTAATTATTTAGAAAAAAGTTAAAAAGATGTTATGCTACTATTATTAGTTTGCAATTCAACAGAAGGATTTGATGACTGTACTGATTCCTACAGACATTTTGCCTAATCCATAAATATCCCTATAAGCAAAAATCTATGGCAAAATAGGAACAGAGCAAACATACTCTGTGCTCCCTCTCCCCTGCCAAGTACTCTCCCATCTTAAAATATTTTTAGCCCTAAGGATTTCCTCAGTTTATTGTGGTTTGCCTATTCAATCACACCAGCTTTTTTTCCCTATGTATTTGTCCTCTTCCTGACCACCCACAAAACTATTTTAACCACAGCATCCTCTGTCACGGTGTTTCACAGGTCTACTATCTTAGGCATGAAGAACTACTTCACTAAACATGAAGAACCTGATTTTCACTAACTTAACTTGGTAGCCTATAGTTCTGCTGGAATTCCCTGTTCACAGTGCTCCCAATCTTACAGTCCCTACTACACCTCCCTCAAACTACCTCTTTGTTTCTAGGCTGCTGGGGCCCAGATTATTTACTTCTTCAGTAAATGCTGTTCCCTACCTTCTGTCCTTGCCCTTGGCCCTCATCAAGTTCAGGATGCACTTTATTATGACAGGAAGACACAAATATGCTTTCTACTTGTATCTTGTTTGGCTAACAGTTCCTGATCTTTTAAATTGTGGTTTAAGAAACCACTGGTCAAACCAATTGCTAAAAGCATCAGCTCAGCTGCTATCTCATACTGGTTATTGGTATTCAAATTCCTACATGTACAGACCTCCAAGAGGTGGAGGGAGTAATAAAGGAAGGGATTAAAAGCCTTAAGAATTTACTTACAGGTGATCCTGGAGTTATTCTTGATACCACTAGTGGCATTTTTTGATCTACACCACCCTAATGGAATGTAAAGTAAATAACAACCATAAATATATCATTAAGCATAAGCAGCATTTAAAACAAGTAGTCAGTTATTTTTGTTTCCATCTACATATTATGCTCTGTCATGATAGGCAGGGTTGGTAGGACTAAATTTTCATCAGTAAATGGTGGGTTATGGGGTGGGTTGTGGTGTCTTTAAATCTACCAATTTCCAGTAAACTACATCTTGTGTCTTTGCTTGGCTATATATTTTAATAGGCAACAAACATATCAAAGGCAACATTTATTACAAACTTATGTTTCAAGCAAGCCTAATTCAACATTTGCGGAAGGCAGACAGTGTTCTTAGGTGCTGTGATTAACACTGAAAGAGTCAAATAGGATCAAAATTCCAGACAAGTCTAGTCCCTTATTCTCTTTACATGACATTCGATCACTGTCCCAACAATAATTGCCCAAGGTGAAGAGATCAAACTCTGCCCCCATTATGACATTATAGCTAATTTACACTACTCTGCTTATATGGAATTTCAGTGAGGGAATGTAAAAAATTTGCAATAGTCAATTACCAATAGTAATTTCCATTTTCTCCATAAATTAATATTCACCTTTCCAATATGATTTCTAATGGACATATTAAACTGAATAGCACAAACTACTTAAGTTGTTTTAAAATACAGAGATCCAGTTTTCAAAAAGTTGATGCCTTAAATTAGGCTTTCAAGTTCATATTTAAGCAGCCAAATAGGCAGTCTGCTTTGGAAATGTGCCATGCCCATAGCATATGCCACTGAAAACCAAAGAACTAGTAGATGTTTATTTCTGTATGTGTTGCTTTAGCATTTAAGGATTAGGCTGCCACTTCCAAAGACTCTCAGCCCATAAGAAATTCCTGTAGAATATACTGCCTTTTCCAAATTCTTACGCTAAAAATGAAAAATAAGCATAAAGTCAAAACACTGTATCTATAAAGCATTTAACAATAACAAATGATTACTGGTTTACCTTTAGATTAAATCCAAACTTCCCATCTTCATCTGGTATGATACGCACCAAAAGTAAATCTCCCTCAATTAGGTCATTCTGCAATATGTAAAAAAAAAACTGCTTATTCTCTAGTTTTTAAGTGAAAATAGCAGCAAATTAGAAAATAATGCGTTCAAATTCAGACGTGCTGAACATGAATACTCTATATAAATCCACATTTAAAATAGGAAGAGACTATGTTGATAGAATATACTCATGGTAGTAACCCTTTAAATTGAAAAAATAGCAACACACATCACAGCAACACACATCACAGCAAACATGTTCTCATCACCCTGTCCCAACACCATTACTCTCATCTTAGCTTTTTTAATTGATAACTCCTACTAATTTTCAACTTACTGTCATTACTAAAGATAACTGAGAAATAAAGTTAGGTGCAACACATGAGTAGAACTGATTCGAGTAAAGAACTATGAAGTGACTACTTTCCTCGATTTTTCTCCTGTAAATGGATGCACTTTTATCTTCTGCAAGAGATCCAGAAGGCAGAAGGATTAAAAGGTGTCAGCACCTAATGGACAGGCAGGTTAGGAAGCTCTTCAGAACCCCCCGTGGATCATGCTGGAGACGGGGGTAGAATCACCCACTACTATAATGCTAGCAGAGAGCAGCTCCTCTCCAGTCAGTGCAGAATTCAAAGGATGATATTTAGCTATCCTTAAAAGAAAGATGCCTGCGATAAAGCAAAATTGTGCTTGCTATTCAGACATATAGCAACTTGAGTTATCTGATCTCTCCCCTTGGAGGAAATAAGATTTAATCGCGTAAGGATTTCAGTTACACTAGGAACTTTCCCTGCAGATGCTTCTGGAATGCTGGACACTTTTGAAACCAATGCAGTTGGCAAACTTGCCTATCATACTCTGTACACAACCTTGGATGAGCTTCTGTAGTAAGACAAGATATTTTCTTATTCCTGCATAAAATATGCTTATCCTGAAACATAACCACAACTTTTGTACCTTCTTAAACTACAGCTCAAAGCTACATTCAGTACCAGTTTTGACGTTAAGAGCACACGATTGAACATACCTTATCGCAGTAGTACTGACTGGAATCTTCCGTTGAGCCACTTTTTGTAACATTGTCATATGTTTCTAAGAACTGTTTATCCACCCCTTCCAATGGGTAGGAGCCAGAAATGTTACCAACTCCATTGGGAGACTGAGTCAAGGCTTTAGGTGATATACGGGTCAGAGAACTCCGTGTCGGACTGTTGCCCAATACGTTCCTTTATTTAGAAAGGATAAGTATTACAAAGGTGTGGTTATGCAGATTTTAAAATTAAATAGCAGAACACACAAATGTACTGCCCAGTTAAAAGAGCAAGCCAACTTTATACTCAGATTTAACACCACTTCTTGAGGTGCAGGGAAACAAGTGCAATGCAAGCATAGCATTTCATCAGTGAACATCCAGAAGAATGGACAAAACTGAAGCAACAAAACCATTTTTGGCAAAATGTTTGGATGCTAGCAGTGAAAGGCACTGTTGCAGTACTACACAAAAATACAATAATACATGAAAAGAGCTGAACCCCAGACAAAAGGCAGTTCAGTTGCCAATTCTAACCATAAAAAACTTTTTGCTGTGATCCCACTCTCATTCCTGCAAAGCACATTTTTTTTTGTAATTCCTCCTAGTTATCAGGGCCATCTCAACCTTGTCCTTCTGGGAAAAGGCAGTTTGCACAGAGTCATGGTAAATTGTCAGAGAAATAGGAAATTAAGTGATAATGAAAGGCTTAATTATCTATAATATATATTCTGTTATTGAGGTAGTTATAACTACACAGAAAGGTTCAGAATTAAATTAGGGTGCAATTTGGCCTAGTGATTCAAGAACATTAACATTCAAGGATAACAAGTCAGTAATTAAAAATCTCAAATCTGAGAATTGCCCAAGTAGCCTGGTGGTGCTCCAGGACCTTTCAAACGTTCACTTAGCTACAGGTCCTCTTACGAAAAGGATGAAAATGCAGACTGCTAATACAACCAAACCTCTTCTTTAATTGGACCATGGATACTATACAGACTAACTGCTCCATCCTGATAATTTCTTCCTAATACTTAGTGAAGAATCTCTGTCCTGGGGAAAGTTCAGCTATAGCAACATCAAATTCTGATAATGCTGAAGTAGCAGAAGTATATGCAATTAAACCCTGGCATTAAAATGCGTATATTCAAACATTTACTTCTGCTTTGGCATTAGTCTATATACGTGAGCTTTCCTGAACCATTTCCAGCAGCCACTGCTAACTGTCAATGAAGAAGTAATACTACACTATAAGGTAGTGTACCCTAGGCTTTTAACATACAGGACTTGCATTGCAGTGAACTTTGATGATGCAAACTCTTATTGCTTGGCTTGTGGAAATCTGATTGCTACAAATGTAAATATTTTGAAAGATGCCATCAAGCAAATGTTTTCTTCCCATAATATTTATGGCTTTCAGTTATACTACATGTACTTGGCAATGGGAATGAGGTGTTTTGTGCAACATTGCAGAATTTTCAGCTATTACAGAAAATATTTTTTCAGTGTTTGGGAGATCTTACTCACTTAGCACTCTCAATAACTTCAGAATACTTTGAAGTAGCAAACTATAATGACACTTAAAGGAATCATATTGTCAAAACTTTGTTTTTCTCTGATAGGAATCATGAATTGTCCTGAAAGCTATGAGATCAGTGTTAAGCAAGAAGGAACACTGCATATGTAAATACATCCTAAGAAGTTTTTCAAAACTTAGCAATTCAAAAAAACAAACATTTTGCTTACAAGTTGAAATTACAGATCATAATGATTTTTCAGTATAGAAAAATATTTAGCGATACCAGAAATATATGTCAATGTATTTCAGTCAATGCCATTTGACACTATATAAAGAGTCACCAGATAAAATTACCAGTGGCTTTTTGCATCATTAAACTTTTGCAACAGATTTAACCAACTTTTTTGTTAATAGTGACTAGGGATCTACTAGAACTTAAGACTATTCACATCCTGACCCCAAAACCTCTTTGCTCTTCACAAATCTTTACAGTCTTCTTTGGTTTATACATTTATTTGTGTCTTTTAACCATACAAGACCACTACTTTGAAAAATAAATTGAAATTATGTATTTCATTATTTATCTTAAAGCAAAAAACTCTATAGCAGCAAGTTTAAAGAAAACTCACTTTGGTGATTCCTGTTCAGACGACCTGTTAAAAAAACCAGAAACACATAGAGTATGTTAAACGAACAAAAGTTAAATCTTCAAGGAAACAAGAACTCCAATTAAAACAATAAAAAACCTGCATAAAAGCCAAAAGCTGTGCTGATAAATTAAAGAAGACTTAATCCTATGCTGAAAGTCTGAATTAGACAATTAGGGCATTTATGAAACACCCAACAAAAATACCAGGGCAGCTCTAACCTCTCACTTCTGGTCTTGGCACAAGCCCAACTAACAGGCACCAGACATCTGCTACTGCAGCTCAACCTATATAGGAGGTTACAAAGGCAATTATTTAGCCAGACACACTACATCATTTCAGAAAGTTTTAGATGTGGATCACAATTGCCGACGGACATCACTAACTGTATTTTGTAAAAAGTCACAATGTGATTCATGCATCAAAATCTTTATGTATAAGTAACCAAAACGAGCTTCAGATGTTTCTAATGCTTGTTCTCATAATGTGAGAGCAGAGCAGATGTTGACAGAGAACTTTAAGGAAAAGCATAACTGAAATAGAAGTGGTTACACTGATGAGAACAACCTAGCATGGAAAAAACATCAAAATTTGCAGCAGGTAGCATTTTCCAAGGCATTCAATGAACTTCATCAGAAATCACCTGAAACAGTGAGCGAAATGGTACTACATTAAAGCAATAGCTGTGATACTAAACCACTTTTAAAGTAAAGGTTACAACAAAAAAAGTGCTTTCAAAGCAAAATAAGTTTAAGGCAGATGGGATAGCTCTACATATTCAATTAACCAGTGACCAAAAAACCAGGAACAGTTACAAGTCCATGCTGGAAAAATACAAATGCTAAGTAGTTCAATTTGAATGTAGAATTGCTGAATTGTCAAGTTATAGGAGGCAATTGACAGTATACAGTTAAATTTCCAACTACTGTTCTCTAAAACAACCTCAAAACTAAGAATTATGTAATATGTTTCATCAAAAGTATGGTAAAAATAGCAGCAGTATCAGTCTAGTTATGTTCCTTTATATGTAATTTGACAATATGAAGAAATGCTTCCTTGAGAGGCAGAGATGGTGAAGCTTGATCCCCTAAGAATTTGTAAAGGTTTGGCTTCTGTGTACTTTTAATCTTCTTTTAAGCATTAAACTTCTTCCTTTTTTTATTGAAGTCATAGCCAATTTCTGATTCCACTGACATCCAATCCCTATCTCACACGAATACCTCTGGTTCTCCTTGTCCACAATCCTCAGAGAATTTTTACGCCCTAAGTGTCAGTAGATCCACAGGAAAATCTACTGACTTGCTGCCTGACCATTCCATATCTACATGAGACAACCATTGAACTTGTACTGTAATTGCTCAGTGACAGGAGAACGTCAGCTTAAGCGTTGGGTTTTTTCTGCCTTGTCACTGACTTTGACTAATCTTGTAGAAAACTTTGCACCTTTGAAAACTTGACCCCAACATTACATTTGATTGCATTGTCCAAATGTTCTCAAGTGGGAACAGAGGCAGACAGGGAGTGCAATGACATAAGCCTTATTTCCTTAGGAAGTCATGCTAAAAATAAAGAAACATTGAGTTTATTTCTGTTTAAGTTAATTGGCTCCCTTGCAAGGCAAAGAACAATGAAACTGTACATTTTTTCTATGTTTTGCCATAGTAGAACTACAGCTCTATTACCAAATTCTGTGCAGAATTCAAGTTGCCATGTTAACCCTTTCAAGAGCCTTCATCAAAAATTTAGATAGAATTGTGATGCAAATCGATGCAATGTCCCTATTTTAATATATTACCTCCCCTCCTTCCTTCTAACAGAAAGAGACAATTTGAGGAACAAAAAACCCAACTGGGGCTTCCATTCATACACCATGAATAAACACACAGTAAATTTTCATTATCTCAGTAATACATTTGGAGATTTAAATGTGGGATATAAATTCTTAGTACTATTTGGTGAAGATTTACCTGTTAAATCATTGCACTTTAATTCAAACATATTAGCACTAAAGGAGCTACTGAACCATCTGTAACCTTTTGAAGTGGGGAAAAAAGGTAACTGATTATTTGACTGAGAAAGTGACCAAATACAAGGTCTAAAAGAATTCACCAGAGAAAACACAGCTGCATCTTCCTGAAGTCCTCATAGCTCAGCATGCTAGAGCTGCAGAATTTTGCACCGCATCACAGTTAAATAGTATTTCTAGCATTTAACTACTCACCAATGTCATAAAGTACCTTAAAACTGAATAACTAGGTGGCTACACAGTATTACATACTTTATTAACCTTTCTCATTTCAAAGCATATGTCAAAGACCATATTTTAAGTCAATGAAAGACAACACTCACCAGACCAGCCATTCAACTTTTTCATCGAGGAAGAGAGACCTTCCTTGCAAGGAGATTAAGCTTTCCATTGATGCAGCTAACAAGCAAACACTTCAAAAATGCAAGTAATTTCTCTTCCTCACTTCACACTGTATCTAAAATGATGCCATTTCAACCTTGCACCCAGTATGGATTGCTTTGTTGATAACTATGTTTCTAATAAGGGTCTTAGCCCTGAAAAGTCTAACTCTCCTCTTCTGTCAGGAGGGTAGAAAGGGAAGGTCTTAAGTAAAGACCCCTCCTCCCCATTCTGGTGTGTGTGACCTACCCAGGAATTCTGCTACTCTGAGAGCTGAGGATGATAAACTACAGCGGAATAAAACCCCGAGAGAAAAGGGACAACTGAAACAATAGCACTGCAGCAAAACTCCCCCTTTTCAAACAACTTAAGGAAACATCTGTAGGTTTTGCCCTTGTGCTGTACTTGAAGTTCTTAAAGCTTCTTTTTTTGTAACACCTGCAGGGCTGGGGAGACTGAGTGTGCCAGCACTTCCATAATCACCTCTTTTTTGAGAAGTCACCATTAAAACTTGATTATTCACAAGCAAAATGAGTGGAAGATACATATTTGCAGTAACATCTTTTTGCTGCCTTTTAAAGAAATCCATACACATGATATTCAGCATTTCTGTGAACAGAATTCCTGTGTAAGAAGCTAACATAAATTCTTAGTGCTGCATACTTAAGAGGACCATGACAGAAAACCTTGAGGACTTCCTAGCACATGCAAGCTTTTCCAGTGATTTTCTACAAATTCAAACATTCACATTTGTAAGCTGCTGGCATCACTCATAAAAGTATACTTTGTTACTCTGCATTGCCTTTATTGACCATATTCCAATTTACAGACTTCCCATGAAAGTTTAATGTATTATGATACATAGCAACCGCTTGGGTTGCTGCAACATTTGCCTTATCACAGATTTGCACTTCAACCTTGAGACTTTCCATTTGAATGTAAAAATTATTGCTTTTTGAACTGGCAAGGAAAGTGTAGTACATTTGAATAAGGAGATATATTTTAACAGAAAAGGTTACATCTAAGCAAAATATATGCATGGATTATTTTCACGTATATTTGAGTGGAAAAACACATAAAACTCTAAGTATATTAGTAGTAGCCTTAAAACCCTAATTTGAAAGTAATTGAAACATTTTCAGAGCCATTGTCTCGTATCAGGACATCTTCCTTAAGAAAGGCTGAAGTACACAAACAAGGGCAATGGACTTTTGGGAAATGCAGAAGATTTTGTAAGAACAAAGAAATGATCACATCTGTATATGAGTAAGAATTAGGGATATATAACAGTTTAAAATGTTGTCAGGTTTTTTTAATTATTTGCAATTTTCTACCAAGAATGCAGTTATTGGGACTTGGCTGGATAAATCTGAAGGGTGCTTCATCAAAAGTAAAGCTTTAAAAATTTTGTACACAAAGGAAATAATATTTTAGTTAGAATAATGATGTGTTCCCATAATACATTCACCAAAGATCATTATGCAGCTACAGTTTATTGTCTATCAAAATGGTAAGCTGAAAGAATTGAACAAATGCAGCATCTGCTCAGGAAATCTATTTTCAGTGCAATACCTTCACCCGATGATGCATCACACTTACACCAGGAGCGTATGTGCACTTCCAGAAATTCATAGCACAGTGCAAGTGAATTTCCTTTTGGTATACTATTTCATCATTTCATTTCCTTCCCCTCCAACTCCAGGGCTGTACACATTATGCCATCTATATCACTAGCAAAAGATAGTTTTATAATATAAGTTAAAAGATGTGTACAGCTTTGCAAGCATGTTTATGCAGGAATATGCTGCATTTATAGCAAGCAGTCTTGTAGATTCAGAGTAATTTAGGCTGGAAGGGATCCTAAGAGGTCATCTAAAGTCTTGTTCAAATAACAGCCATCCAAGTTCGATGAGGCTGTTCAGGTCTTTGTCATGTTATGTTCTCAGGTTCTTCAAGGATGGAAACACCTCCACCTTTCTGTCAATGTGTACAAGGGCTTAAATAATCTCAATGTGATCTTCCCCGCCCCCTTTGTCTTTGGAGAATTTCCCTCATTGCAACTTGCATCCAATTGCCTCACAAGGTTTTGCTCTGCACTTCCAAGAAGAGTTGACCCTATATTCTTGACAACCCTCTTTTGGCAGAGTAATGGAGCACTGTGACTGACCCCTCCTCAACTCCCCCCCAGCCTTCTGGTTCTCCTCATGCATCATACGCTCACACCTGTGAATAACTTGCCAGGTTTATCTCACCAGTAAATGTATGTCTCTAAATATATGAACTATTATATCTCACCTGTCAGGAAGGTTTTCTTGCTGACTGTTACTATACCTTATCACTTTGAAATGTGTTTTACCATAAATCTTTTTTCTGGTTAAACAGAAAATTTCACAGCTAATCTTTTCTGCTAGACCACTGAATCTACTCTAACAAAGTACCAAAACACTTGCTTCTATGCAGTCTGCTGTCCCAAACCAAACAGGCATCTTTGGTGCATTTAATTACAGAGTGAACAAAAGAAACTGAATACAGTTCAAGTAGCAAGACCCTCCACGCAGCTTTATCAGGTTACCTTTCCAAGTCAGTAAACCAGTTATTTTTTCCCTTAAGATAGGACCTTGTCTACTCTGCCAGTTTTGACTGGGGTAAAGTTAATTTTCTTCACAGTGGTTGGTATGGGGCTGTGTTTTGGATTTGTGCTGAACAGAGGGTTGATAATACGGAGAGGTTTCTGTTATTGCTAAGCAGTGCTTACACAGAGTCAAGGCCTTTCCTGTTCTTTGTACTGACACACTGGTGGTGCTTTTCTTCCCAAGTAACCATTATGCATGACAGGGCCCTGCTCTCCTGGAGACTTCTTTTATTTCCTCATTATCCTGCTCTGATTTTGATTTGTAAGAAATTCAATTAATTTCCCCAAGTTGATGAGTAATCTCTCCTTGTCCTTCTATCAACTCATGAGCCTTTTCACATATGTTTTTCTCCCCTGCCCCATTGCGGAGGGGAGTGATAGAGCAGCTTTGGTGGTCCCTGGCATCTAGCCAGGGTCAACCCACCATACCTCATATAAAGGAGAAATGTTTCCCGCACAGATAACATGAATAAGATTATCCTGAACTGCCAAGAAACCTGTTTGTTTCTGTAATCCTTCGCATGTAACATTTTCTTGTCTGAAAGAAACCCCAGCATACTTTAATCAGACAATATTCAGTTATGGGGCAAGTGTGGGTGTTGGCAATAACACATGGTCTTCCCACAGAGCCATATTCAAACCTTAAATCCATGAACAGGGAAGAGTGGAGCATACACAAAGGAAGTCCCTTTTCATACTGAATGGTGGAAAAGCAGATTCCCACAGCAGGGATCCTGAATGTTAAGAGCATTAAACAACATGGTGTTTTTCAGTTTTCATTTCTTGTCATTTATTTGCTTTCATTTCTCATTGCCCGGTGAAGGGTAAACATCTGTATCACACCTCAGGCACCAGAAGATGCTTGACAAAAAGGAAAGGAACAATGGAAATGGGGAAAATAAAAGTTCAAAGCTCCTTAAATATTACTTAGTTACACATCTGTATGTTTTCATGGCAAACCCTGGTATTGTCAGTTCACCAAGTGTTTAAAATGTGTATCTTTAAAACATTAAATCTACAGATTTTTGATTTACAACAAATATTCTAACATAAGGAAACAAGCAAAATTATTTCAGTAATTTACATTTTCACTTTTTTACTGAAGGATAAAGAGTAAGCTAGTTTCTTCCAAGTTTTCTTTCTGTTCTTCTAACAGTTCATCCATGAAAAATCCTATACACGAACTACCGGGTGTCACAAGCATTAAATTACATTTCAAATTTTTTTTTTAAAGCTATTAATGCTAAGAACCAGACCATATAGCAAAAGGTACACAAGACCACTGGGGACCTTCACTATCTTCAAAGTCTAGTCTTTCAAGACAAAGCCTAACATCTAGTAAAAGATCAAGTACATCAGAGCACATGATTCCAAAACATATCCAGTCTACTGTTCCAGTAGAGCTAACTTAGATTTGAAGGTTATGGCTTAAATCAAAGAAATTTGCAATTTCCCAAACTGCTATTGAAACAATGGCACATATTTCAATATGACAACTTCATTTTCACTGTATCTTTTCCCCTTAAATGACACTGTAGCATACAGATTGCACTAGTGTCAGGGAAAGGTAAATCAGTAAGGATTACTTGCTCCTCTACATCTGTGAGTCTTTCCTCATTCCAAATTTGGAAACTGTAGTGGTACCTTTATCAAGACAGACTGCAACAGTGGTAATCTTCAAGCACCATACCAAGCTAAAAAAAGCAAAAATTGCAATCAAAAAGAATTCCCTGCACAAGTACATCAGCCTGCCTTTAAAAATAAATGGCTGTGGTTTAATCCTCTTACACTGAATGAGAAACATTTTTCACAATGGCAACCTCTTCCAGGACCTCTACTGAGGCTACCGATCACGATAGCAGATGGTCAGGATGGGCTGATGCTAGGTAGCCTGTTGGTATGACACACAAATAAAACCACTCCACATTAAAGCAGCTTTTCCACAGACTTAACTTTAGAAATAATACAGGCTCATAATATAACTTACTTTCTGTCTTAAAGGAAAGTCAATTTGTATTCATAGCTCTTCTCTATTGTATACCTCAGTGTTTAAGGGTGAAGATATGCAACCTCACAGAAAAGTGAGAAGTTTTCTACTTTGCTTAAAATAACAAATGCACAAAGTCAATGGCAGCAGTGTTTCAATGAAGAAAATGCAAATCTCTCAGAAAAATACATCTTCAGGGAAGCTGAAGTCAAGACTACAGAAAGCAAATTTTAACAGTTATCAAAAAAGTGCACTTACTAATTAGTATGTTTTACTTCAATGCTATTCTTGAAATAATCTTAACCACAAAATAATTATAGTACCACGTGCATATACCTGCAGGCGTGGTATAAAGAGAGTGACAGAGTGAGTACAACGTATAGTCATAAGACACACCAGATTACCTGTTCTAAACTGGTGAGGCACAGCCCTAACGAAGTGAGGTATAGCAGAGAAAGCAACCTATGAGACTTCCGAAGGCTAAGTGTGGGCTCCATGTCTGTGCTCATGCTAATCTTTCAGTGGCAGTAGTGGTCAGCTCAGATGCAGAGCAGCAGGGCAACAAAATAAGAAGAACTGTCAGGGGATGCTTTCTTCACAATGGCTGGGGAGCCCTGGGCTAAAAAAAAGTCTTTTTGAAGTCCTCTTCAGCCCTGTCTTTTCTGACAGGTTTTGTGAGCAGCTGTGATATGAGATAGTTGGCTTACATAGGCCAACATATTCATGCCCTGCAAATAAAGTTCTACTTAATATATGTTAATTTGGGATTAAAGCATTTTTTTTGTCTATAATAGAGTTGTAATAGACAGCTCCAATCTTTTCTGTAGACACTAATCTAAGGAAATAAAATTGCTTCTTTTTACTATGTCTGAGCCTCAAATTGTTCTTGAATCTGAAAGTATATTAGATCATTTGAGCGGCAGAAGTAGCCTGGTTACACCTAACACATGGCTCAGAAGCCTGCCCTGGCTTTCTGTAGTTCACCTGTGCACATGATTTGCTCTGTTTTCTAATTTTCTTTTTTTCCAGTCACAGCCTGTAGCATACACCGCACATTTCAGACAGAAGGCAGAACATTCACATGAAGCACATTTTTAAACCAATCACTGTGTTCTTCAGAGAAACAATATAATAAATGACAAATCATTCTTGATCCTCATCTCCAGCATGTTCATTTAAAGTATTTCACAGCAAATAGTTCCAGGTCTTGACATGTTAATACAGTACAATATATTTAAAGGAATTAAAGAAGAAATATTAACAACTTCTAAACTATGAGGTGCTCCAGATAATTTGTTTTCTGAATTGTGTACTGCTTTATAGAAATAAAACAGAAGTTGATTGATTCCTATAAGTCAGTAAACAGAGCAAAGGTGAAAATACATTATTAAGAAAATAAATATACTTGGTGTTGTCAGGAGAGTCAAAAAAAAGTGTATAGGGAAATAAATGCAGCTGTATGTATTTTGTAAGCAGTGGTGGTTCTACAATTCCCACCAAAGTTCTGAATGTGCCTTGGTAGGATCAGGTATGCAACAAGTCTTGTTACACAAGTTTTATCTATGATTTCCTGCAAAAAGCACAGTTCACAACAGATCAGTCTGAAGATAGGTCTGCCTTGGACCTCTTGTTTTCACAAAAAGGTGAAAAAGCATGAAAACTATACTCCACCCCTGAAATGCTGATGGCAGCTGAAAAAGTAAGCAAAGAGCCATATTCCATGCTAACTGCAGCTTGCACAGCCTTGAGCTGCAGAAACAGTAAATGAAATTGATGTTTACTTTACAAAAATCAAGCAGTTGTATGATGATTATTATTAAGATCTGAGATCCCAGACATAACCATTCAGTAATTAAATATCAGCATTGAGAGTTATTTGCTAGTACCTCTCCATAAATGTTTCAGAGTTTTGTTCATACCAAAGCTATTCAGCAGTTAATAATTACCATTAACTACCACCTTTATTGACAGTCTCAGACAGTATGCTAGGCAGTAAAAAAAGTGCTTTCTACAATGTGCAGCAACAGGACTATGAGAAGATATTCTTGGGTCTCCTCTAATGGAAAAGAAATATTGAAATTGCAAATCTGTGGGTTTTTTCCATAGAATATTTCCATTATGCCAGGTCAAGACCAGAACGACAAAAATGGGTAAGTTGACTTAAATGATTTATCTGTATACTGCAAGGTGTTTTACAGTTATTATCTAAATATCACCAACAATGTGGCAAAAATGCAGGGCAAGTGTCCATATTTAATGCTGAAGGTATGAAAGGAGAACTTTTTTCTTATAAAACAGATTTTGCTGAATTGGGTAAGATTCCTTCTATCAACAAAGCATTCAGGGAAAGAAAGATATTACTACACATACATATTTCATTTTACTTTATATCGTTCAACAAGAGGAGTGAGGTGAGTAATGACTACTGTAAGCATGCAAAAGGAGAAAAACTGGATTGTGGACTAACAAACTGTTAAAAACTTCAGTGTAGAGAAGAATTTTCTCTTTGATTTGTACAATTACTGTGTATTTTACCTCAACAGGGAAATAATTAATTCCTATTTTACTTCACAAAAGTCTAATGGTCAGTACAACAAAGGATCATTCATTTCATGAGCTACATTCTTCTTCTAAAGCACAGAACTTGAATTTAAATTAATCAGATTTATGCAAGCATTTTTTCATTTACTGGCAGAGTAACAAATATTATGAACATACCCAAGAAACCAAGAATGCGTTTGGGGTAAGATGTATACAAAATTTGGATTATATGAGGTAGTAACAGTAATAATCTCCACAGTCAGTGATATTACTTAGAAACAACACAGTCACTTAGTGTTCAGAAAATAAATGAATGTGCTATTTTCAAATTTACAACATCCTATTTTCACTGTTTGAGCAACAGCTTAAAGGCAAGCTTTTCCACCCCATTCTCAGTACGTATAGGATAACTGAAACAGGAAGGAAATAAAAATACAGTAGTGAAAGAAAAGAAAAATGGAAAATAAAAAAAATCCAAGAACGTGCTAACTCACAGAATACAATCCACCAGCCACAAAACACAGCATGGCAACTACTTTTCTCTCTACAGCTACTGCCCTCATCACCTCTTCTTTATGCTCTGCCTCACGTTATTTTTACTCAAGACAATACTTCTAAAAGGGTAGCATCTGTAAAATTTAAAATACAGGAAAGACATTGTTTCCTATCTACGACTAATTGCAACATCTAGAGGCATCACTCTTATGCATTATCATGGCTACTACTGGGATCAGTACTAATAAATAGTATTAAGTTTCAACTGATTTCTAATCTGAAAAATAGCAAAACAGTTTAAAACACCACAGTGACAAACTCCAAATATGCATACGTCAATTTTTCCCTTCTTTCATAGAAAACTCTGCTAATGTAATGTAGTAACAACATTATTATACTAGAATTTGAAGAAAAGTGTAAATCCAGAATTTAAAATACAGTTAGTAGCTGCACACACTGTCACAGAGGCAGGTGAGCCCTATCAGCTTCCATGAATACATTGCTTCTCAAAACACATCTCTCCTTGAAGTTACTAGGTGTCACTAGAAACCATTTTCCTTTTGCAGTGCTACAAAGGAACTGGGATTTTAGTACACAGTGTTCTCTCCAGCTCAAACTTTTAAAGCAGCTGTTTACTTTCTGGGACTGAACAAATAACATTACTTCTGAAATTAATATTGTGATAATCTGAAGTTACTCATGAAGACATGAATGAAGCCACATAGAAAATGTGATATATGGGCAAACAAATTATCAGTGTGCACAAAGATAGGTTCTTCAAGCCCTGGAAGCAAACCTGGCAGTGACTAGACCACTGCAGAGGAGCACAAAGTTGTTCCTCAAGGAATACAGCCCAAATAACTCAATGCAAAAAGCGGGAACTGCCTTTAGATGAGCCACTGGCAGTTCCTCTGAGGAAGAAAAATATGAATGACCACTAGCATTATTATGTTCTTTGTTTACTCAAATGCTAAGTATCTCTTTCAATTGACAGTGCTAAGCTGATGACATGAAACGTGAGTGAACTCTTAAAAGAGTTCAGTAAGTCTTTCCCCCACAAAAAAATAACAGTTCATGACAGGTAGGAAAGGCTTGCAAAAGGTTCTAGGAAACAGGATATTACAGATATGAACAGGCATGTCTTAACAGCTTCTCTAATTTTACTAAGAACGCAACTACGGACAATTGCTTAGGGATGAAGGGTTAGTTTGTTTATAACTTGTCATTTTTTATCATGGCATTTTCACTATAGCAATTTGTCAAAATAAAGCTTATGCAAACACAAAACTGTTTGAACTCATTTTAATATTCCAACCACTGGTGATTGTTTTTACACTGAAGCTCTTTGATTTTTTCGTTTGGTGTTTTTAAAAAGAATCAAAATAAGCAATGGATTTTTTGCAGAAGCCCTTACCTCCTCTGTGGACTACGGTTCTGAGAGAACTCCGAATCACTGTCCTTTGATGTTGGAGAGCCCTTATATGTATAAAAAACATCCTCTGTTTCAGTAATATAACTAATCTCATTTGTAAGGTTATCTACAGATGAGTGTCGTGGCTTACGAATTTCATGACGCAGTCTAGGACTCCGCCTTAAAAATATGAAATATAGACACAAGTGGGAAAATTAGAATATTTCACAAAACTCTATCAAAGCAAAATTTCTATCCTATTGCAGTTATGACCTAAATCTTCATGATAGGCCTGTTAAGTCTTGTTTTAAACTATCAATTTTGAAGTATTTTGTATGGTATATTAGGCAATCATACACTGCTACGTTCAGTACACAGAACTAATTTGGTGTTTTCCCCTCTCTAAAAGTGCTACCAATATTGTAAAAGTTTTAATCATAGGATAACTCAGGTTGGAAGGGACTTAGAGGGGTCATGTAGCCTAATCCTCCACTCAAAGCAGGACCAACTAAGGCCAGAGTAGGCTGATTAAGGCTTTATCCAGTCAGATCTCAAAAAACCTGAAGGATGGAGTCAATGCCGCTTCCCCAAGCAACCACTGTCCATGTGGTGAAGCAGTTTTTCCATTATATCCAGATAAAACCTCTCGTTTCAACATATACTTCTTGTCTCATCCTCCCACCATGCAATACTGAAGAACCAGACCTCATTCTCCTGCTAGCCTCCTCCTAAGTATTGCCAGGCTGTTATTAGACATCTGGGAAACCCCCGATTCTCCAGGCTAACTAAAGGGGTGGAGTTATCTCAGCTTGTCCTCCATAGGGTAAGTGCTCCATCCTCCCAACTACCTTGGTGGCTGGTGGTCTTTGCTGAGCTCACTCCAGATTGTCAGCATATTTCTATGCATATATGGGCTGCAGCACTCTAATAAGGTCTAATGAATGCTGAGCAAATGGGGGCTATCAATTCCACTGACCTAACATCTATGATTCTGTTAGTACTGCCAGGTGGTTGTGGACTTCGCTGCCAGGGCACACCAGACCATGTACCACATCTACCTATGAAGATTACCAGGTCCTTTTCCAGAATTGCCCTGCAGTCAATACTGCTGCAATTCCTTCCAGGACTCTGCATTGCCTCCATTGAATTTCATACATTTCCTATTGCCCACTTCTCCCTTCTCTAAAGGGACTATCAAGGTCCCTTTAGAGAGCAGCCCTGTTCCCAGGCTTATTGATTCATCCACCCAGTTTGGTGTCATCTGAAAACTTTATGACTAAGACCTCCACTACCTCCTCCAGGTCATAAAGATGTTAAGCAGGACATGTCCTGAGACAGATCCCTGCAGTCATCCACTTGTTATTGGCTTCCAGGCAGAGTATGATGAATTAACAACTCCTCTCTGAGTCCAGTCATCCAACCATTTTAATTTTTTAACTACCTTGTTGTCCACCCTTCCAGAACATAATGTTAACTTGGGTGTAATATTTTGGCAGACAGTATCAAAAGCCTTGCTAAAGTTGAGGTGACACCCACTCTCTTCTCCTGTCATCATATATATTCACAGATTAGCAGTGTTTAAATATATATATGTACACACTACATAATTATTCTGTTAGAGTACATACAATTAGAAAAGGTAGGAGGCTAGAAGTCACGGGAAAGGCTTAAACTAGATTTACCAATTAGGGGTAACAGGAGGTGATCGAGAAGGAAGGCTTTTGGTCTCTAGATGCTCAACAGATAAGGATCGTCTCATAGATGGGTTCCAAACCATGCCACCTATGACTTTTTTGCAGTATTGGTTGTTTACAGACCTGTAAAGAAACAAAACAACTGTATGTGAATTATTTTTGCACAGCATACTTATATGAAATAAAATGTGCTTATGAAAGTCAGTTTTCTATTTCATATGTTTTAAAGAGTCCCTCATTCTTATCCCTTCTTACTTTACATTCTCACAGACACATTTGCTATCCCCCACTTGTGGCAATGAAACTGTTTGTTAATCCCTGCTACAATGCTAATCATAAGCCTGGATAAAAATAACTTTTTCTAAGAACTATTTTTAACCCAATTGTGCTTAAGGAAATGGAGGGGAAAACAGGAAATTCAGTATGTCCTACTGGCACTGAACCAACTGCCTGACAAAACACAGATCACATACAGGCAAAATATTGATGTTCCCTGTTAATACTCATAAAGGGGTAACAGTACACCAAGAGCTTCAGTGTGCACACGACAACTTTACCCATCTACCTGCTGCCTCATCAGCAAAGAGCCACACCAGACAATACTCTGTTTCTAGAAGGAAGCCACATTTGACTGATGTTTTCCTTATAGGAATAAATCAGTTTTGACATGAAAATTGGATCTCCAGGTCTGGACTGCTTCTTCTGACAAGAACCTGACAACATAAGTGTTGCATCAGAACCAGAACCTCAGCTAGGAAAACAGTAAAAATATCTTACTAGTGAATTTATACAGCATAAATAAAATATTAAAGTAGATTGAAATAGATATAAACTAACTTTTATGTGACATTTTACACAGTTTTCCAAAAGAGAAGCAGAGAGATAAGCTGCTTATTGTTCAGTTTAGAGGCCTAGGATTTCTCAGGGAAAGAAGCAACTTACGGCTTACAGAGAAACCACCTTTGGTTCATTAAGTCCTGAACTGTACATAATGGGCAGAGTATGTGAGGAGTTCACGATAGTGCTAAAAAGTCTCAATTTTACATAGTATTAAACAAAAATAAAAATTGTTCATGCTGTAGATAACATGCTAATATCAAACCTTAAACATGTTCTTCATTGTACTGTTTTTTTAAATACAAGTAGAAGAAAAAGCAACCCAAATCTTTTTTTAATATACTGAAGTAGTTCACCTATCCTGCTCATGATTTTAAAGGAAATCAATTCCTTCATCTTCTAAATGTACTTTTAAAGCTTCTCCCAGTATATAAAAAAAAAAGTGAAAACTTATTATGAAGTGTCCACACAGCAAAATCAGCTATCATGTATGTTTTAATATTTAGTAAACAAAGTCCATGAACTCGGGAGAAGCTTTTGCCTCTATTATCAATTTTATTCTTCTAAGTCTTTTGAAGACTCTGGCCTTCCACAGAAACAAAGAATTCTTTCAAAGAAGCCTTACATGGCTGGGACAGAGAGGGAGACTGGAAAAAGAGGATGCATTATGAAAAATGCATTTTGAAGAATTCCACATTATTCATGCATTGTCCAACACAGGTACATGAAGTACAGCATAACTAATGTGATGCAAGCCAGAGCCCTAAAACCTAACTCTAATCCTAAAATCCCCAACCCTGACCACAGAATCACTTATGCAATATGTTCTCTAGATATTTCAGTTAAGGTACATAAGACAAATAATCTCTTGAATTCCAAGTAGCTGCCCTTCAGATGCCAAATGTCAGGATATTTTTCAGCAAACATTCTGGGAGGCTGCCAAAGCCTTTCTGGAATGGGCTGTAATATCTTGAAGTGACAGTTCCTTTCTCCCATCTATTACTGAGGCTATCCTTGCTGAAAAAAAATAGACACATTTTTAGCTTTTCAGCAAGGAATGAGAATGAGCCTAGGAGAGGTTATTCAGCATCCAGTCCAGAAACATTGAATGAACTCACCTCTCAGAATCTGGTAGATGTGATTCAACCTGCTCTTAGAATAAGGCTTGCAGGTGATTTATACAACTCAACAGACTAATTTAAATGGAATTCCACTAGTACCTAAAGCTAAGTGAATCTAGAAGGGTACAGAGATGTGCAAATAAGAAACTGTAATCAAGTATTGCAATAGTTCAGTGGAACTGACACAATAAATGCTAGGCTATCTGCCTCACAAGTGTAGGAGAAACATAGAATAAGACAGGCACAAACTCCATAGGAAAACTTGTGATACTTCAGATAGTAAAACCTGAATATGGCCCCCTTCAAACCTGACAGAAGTTGCATGAAAAGAATTATAAAACACAAGTCAATCTTAAAACCTCCAGTGCTGAATAATGTGGTTGGTGAGATTTTTGTGTGCGTGTTTGAGTTTGCAGTTTTGCCTGTTTGTTTGTTTGATTTACCTAATGCAAACTTTTGCTCCCTTTCATAAGGGAAAACGCAGAATCTCTTTTTCAGTTGTGTAGCTTCCAGATGAGCTCAGAAACATCCTTGAAAAGGAACATGGAAGCCTATGTTGTCGCTTACCACATTCCAAAATCGAAAACAAGTAGAAAAGTAAAAATTTTCAATATGTCACAGATGACTTCAGGAGTCATGTGTTCACAGCTTGTCTTAAATCTTTTGAATAAATAATTTCCTGAGTGATAGTGACCAGGTCGGTAGGAACTACTAAAAGTCTTCCAAAATTACTGTTGCTTCTTACACACTTTAGTAGCCTTTCATAGCAATGATTGCTGAGTCACTTCTCCCTCACACAGATCCTAAATTTCATGCTTGTTTCTGGTATAAATCAGGCCAAAGAATGCATTAGTATAGAGGATATCATTAAGCTGATGGAAGATACGTCAATGACTGATTCTCCCTAAAGATTCTATAAGAGTCTTAGTAAGCAATTCAGCTGAGACAATGCCTCAGAACATGAAATTACTTGAAAAGAAGTCTTTCTTAGTAACTCAGATCAACAATGAGAATTATCCTGCATGCTGCAGGCTATTAAGAAATTGTAACAGCAGATTTGTCAAAAATTGAATGCTTGGTAAAAATGTTTTCTTTCTTGACATTACAAGGAGAGCACAATGCCTGTATATATATACATATATATATATACACATGTACATATATACATATACATACATACATACATATATATATATAAGCGCATCACATTTTTTAATCTATTTGCAAATTTCAGAGTAATAAAGGACTCTAAGACCTGATAATCCTACAAACTGAGAGTCACCTCCTCAACACTTCCACTAAAGGAAGAACAAGTTCATATCACTCCACAAAGGAGGTAAGTCTAAAAATACGGAAGTATAGAATGTTAGAAAACTAGAATACTCTTAGTCCAACTATTTGGTTTTTGTTATCTAGAAACTAGATCGTCTAGCTATGATCTAGGACTAGGTGAAATCATGGAATACCACTCCAGCAGAAAACATAACCTTTTTATCAGATTTCCTACTGTTGGACAGCCCTCATGGGTTAACTGCTTCATTTACAAGCAATACCAGTCCAGTTACTATGAATTTTTGTGGTACTTAAAGAGACATAAGAATATAAAAACCCAGAGAGCCACCAAAGTCTGAGCAGCTATTTGTAGTATGATGACATGATCCAAAAGTTTTCGTTTATCCAAATAGAAAAGACAGAATCAACCTGGAGAATTAAATGTAAAGTTAAACTGTTAAGGGAATACACTGGAAAAAACCCAACAAACACACACTACCCACAAACAAAAAGAAAACTATCAAATACTTCCCCAAAAATCATCAGAATAGGCAGGTTTCTCGAGAGTCTACAGATAATCGAAGGACGAAAGAACCCTTCAAAAATCTCACATTCCATGAAGCAAATGACATAAGACTTTCTTTAATGAAAGATACCAAATACCTTTCACACTAATAATGAATGAAAAAGAATGATTTTTGTGGGTGGAGTAGGCTGGATGGGGATGAGATACAGACAAGACAACAAAGATGCAGGATATGACACATTTGTAGCTGAATTGCTGATAAATGAAACACCAGAACAAATCAACATAATCAAAGAAATCACTGGGACTTATATTCATCAAAAACAGTCTAAAAGCGTCTAAGAAAAAAGAGCAGAACTACTTGAGTAAAACCTCCCACTATAAAAATCATACAGGAAGGCAAAAATAAAGGTCAATTGCAAAGAAATGAAGGACATTACAACATGAAATAACTAGACAATAAATGTCCAGCTTAAGTTTAATGAAGTTAAGGCCCAGCTGCTGCATATGGAAAGGAATAATCGTATCTTCATATAGGAAAATGACAGGCTCTGAAGTATTACTTCTGGGGAACTAGATCTTAAACACCATTATAAAACTACCAGCTTTATGACTAGAACCCAACCAGGCAAATGAAGTATCACAAAAGGGGTATCTTGAACACCTGAACAGGACAAAGCTTTTCATCTTGATGTCAGTAATAAGTGGTTGGTCCAAAGCACTCCAGAAATTGCCCTAACATATTAAACAGAATGTGTATATGACACTAAGGGCAAAACATTTCAAAACAAATCTGGTCTGCAAATTCTTACTGATTCATTAGCTACACGACATTTTTACTTTCTAGTCTTTTTATACCTCAAATGAAACAGTAAGTTGAAAAAATACCAGTAAAACATATATTCAAACACCTTTTCAGGAAATTACAAGTAAAGTTCCATTGTAACAATACCATGTTGCAGAAACTGAAATGACAGCTATATTAACTTGTCAAATGGTTCATATATAGATTGGGACAGAGCTGTGTGCAGGATTGAACTCTGCCACTCCAATTCGATCTATCACTGACAAATCCTCCCATTCCCGTTACAGAGCAAAACATGTTTTCACCCAGTACTTACTTTGCTGGATTTCTTGAACCCAGTGTCCAATAATGTGACAATATCTTTTTTTCATGAGGTAGTGACTTCTTTGCCTGAAAAAATGTGTGATGCTCTACACAAGATTTCCAAAGATTTTTGCATGCTCTGTAATTTAACATGTTGAAGGCAACAATATGCTCTCTGGATTCATTCTGCAATAGTAGGAAATACCATATTTCAATATATACAAGCAGATCAAACAGGAAACGTGCTCATAAAACAACAATAAAATTATTTCAAGCTTAAATGGGAAAAATCCATTTATGAAAACAAAAAATCAGCATATAGTAGATTTTGAGCAGGAGATGGGCAAAAGAGCCCTGTGACCATGTGAAATTCTCAAGTACAAAATGTGCATTTTAAAAGGTAATGAAATATCTAAGTCTAGAGCAGTCAAGATTTTGTACATATGAGTGTGATTTTGAACAGCTAAATATATTTTCAGGTTTCCAGTCAGATCTTGACCTCCTGAGACATACAAAATTCTTTAAAACATTTCATTAAGGGCACAGTGTAAAAAGGAAAAAGAAAGTCATTCTTTGAATTCAAACTCTCACATAAAGCTTCAATTCAATAAAGTTCCTTTAAGTGCCATAATATGCAAAGGTTGTATGCTTGATAGCCTTTCAGAAGAAGCTGAATATGTTAATAGTGATCCATCCTGTGGGAAAGAAATTAGCTGTGATGGATTTCTGATTCTCTTTCTGAAAGATTCAAAATGTTGACTGTAGACCAGCACAGTTCTTATTCTTACCTTAAATCTTGCACCCCTTATTAAGCCTACATGTCATGAGTTTTTATAACATCAGATATTCACTGATCCACCAGTCTTGCACCCCAGTCCTTATGTAGCTCTTCAGTAGAAACAGAAATACTGCATACTCCTAATCGAGTAGCTGGTCAATAGACTGAAGCAGTGAGAGGGTACAAGAGGAGGTGAGTAGC
>NW_008669700.1:192183-197348 GCF_000695815.1 Acanthisitta chloris
AGAGGCACATAAGAAAAATGGAGTAAGAGAAATAAGGAGAACAAATCAATGAAACATGGTACATCTCAGATGACCGCAAATTCATAGCCTGTGAGAAGTTCTAGGACTGTAGATTTTTGTAAAGAATCTACATATGACATACAAAACTTCTAAGTGGCATAGCACTGTCATCATATTTAATAAAACCTTGCTTACAAAGATACAGTATCTGCTCTGTTTTCTCCATATTATTTAATCTTCCTTACCTTCGGCCTCATTTAACTGTTTACTCCTGTATTTCAAAGCAAAAATCTGATCAATCCAAAGACTGACACCAACTCAGTTATCTGCCCTTAAAAGCCCTTCAAGCAACCCACCATTCAGGCAAAACCCTCTAGTACTCCACCTGCCTCCTCACTCCCATTCACTGCACCAGCAAGCTTTTCCAAGCCAATAGCACAGCAGTGCTGCAGATTTAGTGCCCTAAATTTCAGGCAAAAGGGGCTGACAAGGATGAATTTACCTACAGATTCAATAGCACATCTGGTCTGCTTTTTCAGATGTACTGAGAAAGAGTAAACAGGTCATGCAGCTGGCCTTATTTCTCTTAAGAGTTCTGTAGCTCTTTAAGCAATACAGTCTGCACTACTGTGATCTCCATGGGTAATAAAACAAAGAACTATGATCACTTAAGAGGAGAGAAATTAAAAGAATCAAGGGCCTTGAATCGCCATCATTTATCAAATGTTTAATTGAACAAATTAAGATTGCTGCTATCTTGAAAGGTGACGCAGGTCTCCAGAAAGAAAATTCAGTTTTTGACAGCAGTCAACTCTTTATGCAATGAACAGACATATTATATATTAAGTCCAGAGACTGTTGTATATTGACACTTCATTTTTCTATATTCCAAAATCACCCTAAGCACACTTACTTTCATAGAATCACAGAATGGTTTGGGTTGGAAAGGATTGTAAAGACCATCTACTTCCAACCCTCATTTTATTATTCACTGTTACTAATCACTGTCAGAAAGTTCAGTTACTATGTTTATTCTCACAGACACATTTGGAAATTGCTGTCCATAAGCCTGTCCATATTTGTATATTGAAGATACTTAGATTTTAAAATGACTACTTATTAGTGAGTTTGTAATCCTCAAATCCAGAAGAAAGTAATACTTGCAAGTATAATGCTATTACATTGAGTGTAATACAAATACTATTACACTCACAAGCTAGTAGAATGGCTTGCCAACCACTCATTTCTTCATGCAGTGAAATATATAAACAAAGACATGTTTCCACATAAACAACATATTCAGAAACTTACAGCTAGCAAAAAAAACCTAAGATCCCCTTACAGTGGGTTAGGATACACTGTGCATGCTATGCTATGTGTGCAAACATTAATGCAGTAACATTGTCTCTAGATACTACCTTTGTTTGCAAATGAATCCTGAAAAGTAAGAATATGTACGTACTTGCACACTCCTCAAATTTCAAAGATATCCACCAAATTGGGGGGCGGGGGGGAAAGACAGAAAAGGGGAAAAAAAAGAGAATAGCAAAACATTTTCCTTTAGGATTAAAAAACATTTTCCTTCAGGGTTAAAAAAGCCTCCCTAGCAATATTTGTTCAGCAGACCCTCTGTCAGTGTGGGTCAAGAGGTCTCCTCGTAACACAGCTCCTATCAGTTTAAGAGCTCATTTTCTACCAAAAAGACCCTTCATAAAGTAGAAGTATAATTTAACATTCACCTTTTACTATGCCTTTGAGTTCTGTCCTCTACTGAATTAAAATATTTATACATCTGCTGGTCACTAGTTTCTGCAAATTTTCTCTGTCATATTAAATATTCTATGGTCTTTGTAAAAAGTTACCTTAATTTATCTTTTTCATATTGTGGCAGCACAATAATAATCAGTAATCAAGATTTTTCTCCTCTATTAAATACTGTTCTGCAAAGACCACACAGGATTATGAAACCAACTCTTACAACAAAAAAATTTACATCAGGTTTGTCAACTATGTTCACATATTTTGCTAACTGCTCAAGCCCTCCATGTTACATACAGCAGGAGCTGTGCTATTTCCCTTTTCAACCTCATATCTTTCACCTGCAAAGCTCTCCTTTCCTCCAAGAACCTTCCTTTCTTTCCAAACTCTGAGCCCCATAAGCTGAAAGGTCCTCACAAAGTCCCCCTAGATGGGATAAGCAGTTGTTCAGTAGATTCACTACATTGAGGAACTCTACAGGACAGAGAGAGCAACAAAGGAAAAAGCAGCAGATACTGGCATGAGAAAGGAAATAGGTTAATAAATACTGGAGAAATGATGAAGATCTGCATTTCCCTGATGTCTCCAAGGGAGAATAAACCTTCATAGGAAAGATACAGTCCAACAGACTGAAAGTAGAAGGATTTGGTGTTGGAAAGGAGACAAAAAATGCAAACAGAGAGAGGATAAGAGAACCAGAATAGCAAGACCAAGTTAACAAAACAGAATTTCAAAGGCAAGTTACCACAACAGAGCATTTTGATGAGTGTTTAGTTGCTTACATTCAAGGCAAAAAATACTTATTATGACCACTTGTGCAAAACAAAAGTAGGTGACTACTTACATGTTTTTGCCGTTGTTGTATAAAAAACTTTTTCCTTTTAAAGGAAATTTTTAATATGTTCACCCTAAAAGAAAGAAACAGAGCATGAAATACTGAAACACTGAACAATGTTTAGAAGGATAAAACATCAAAAAATAATACTGCATACAGTGAGCCTAAAAGATTATAGTTGTTAAATATTCAATGAATAATATGCAGCCATCTCCTGTGTTGAGTGGCAAATAGATGTCCTCATTTACTCTTTAAATAGTTCACACAGCAGTTCTCTCCCACCAAATCTATTCTTGCAGCAAAAACTTGATGACATCCTTTACTAAGCTGCACAAATGTTAAATGTGTCAAGTTTGTATAACTCAGGAGTCATATGACAACTGTGACTAAAGGAACAAAATTTAAGACCCTAATGACATGACAAGGCTGGTCACACAACTGAAATTTCCCAGAAACTTCACAGAATTGGCTTCATAATGTAAAAAATATGACATGCTTCAGTTAATAACTAAACAAATCTTGTAGATAAAATCATAGTTGTAGAAGGATGAAAACTCTAAGAATGAGCATTAATATACTTTTCACTTTGTTAACATTGCAAGGTAATTTATGTGGTAATTTTAGCCAGAACTGAACAACTCTTTTCTATATATACACAGTACGAATACATATTTTCTAAGGAAAAGATTACAATTGGAATTGGTGCTCAAGCAATTTTCATTTTAATTCTATGCTTATCCATTTTTCTAAATTAAACAAACTTCTACCTACCCACACACCTTCCTACAGCAAACCAAGATTTGTCTAAAATACCTAAATTTTCTCTGCAATAGTTCTACTTCAGTAACTGAAAACCTACATTTTTTGGATAAAGAGATCTCTGATCTGTGGTCAGCTGGAATCATATGGATGCCTTAAGGAAAGCTATTTAAGGTCTGATTGAGTATATTTACCTGATAAAAACATCATGAACATGTTTTGGAAGTTTGTTGCTAAAAGTGTCAGAATATTCTCATCAACTGATGTTTCACAGGATATTAGATACTATCAGGCATGAACTATGTTAAAAGTCATCTCAGTTCCTACACAGTTTTTGCATCACTCTCATCAAGTGGGATAATGGTGCAAAATTCATTCCCCACTGCCCACAAGAGATGCACTTGACTTATAGAGCAACATCCTTCATGGATACAGGAGAGTATATTTGCCAGTTGCTAACAAGAAAGGTAATGGAAAGAACAAACCCCCTCCTGCACAAGAGGTGGAAAACTGTGTAGGTGCCTATTTCTGAAAATGCTTTTCTCCATCAATTACACAATCACAAAGAAACAAGGATTTAATTCACACTATTCCTTGGTGACCAGGCAAACTGGTGTTCAAATTAATGGAAATTTGAAATCATATCCATCTCTCCTGTTAGGTCAACTCTCAAAATATTTCCATCATTTCACTTGCTAGACAATGATCTGTGTTGCTTATCTAAAAGATCCAGATTCTGAACTTCCTGATAATCATTTTCAGATGTATTTACTGAGATGCAATTCATTATATATAAATCCTTTCGTGATCCTCCTAGTGCTACCCCGTGTGAACTAGTACCACTCCAATTTCGGATTTCTGGTTCCCATTTACCACATCTCTTGACTTAGATTCAACTTCAACAAACAGGTTTTTGGAATCATTCTCAGCTTACACAGCTGCTGTCCTGGGCTGTTCTTACCCTAGCATAGAGCCTGCAGAAATGCAGGACGTGGAAAATTAACCTTGCAGACTATGTGAAAAACCCTCTACCCAACAAGAGAGCCATCACCACAAAATCTCAAAACTCTCTCAAACCCTCTCCTCTTCCTCTTGTTTTTTTGTGGTTTTTTTTTTTTTTTTTAAAAATCCCCCATGATTCACTGCATAACCACATAATCACTTCAAGCCAAATCAGGGCTTTAAGACTCTTTATTTTGACACTCCCCTAAGTAGAGCACCCCTCTCGATTCCATTCATTCTTTTTAAAGTACAACTAAACCTATTTAGTTCAGGGACAAAGAACACTTGCTAATTTGACAGTTTTATTTAACATTAACTAAAAATCATTTGCAATGTTACGCCTACAAACTGAGTGAATGTTCACATATAGCAAAATCCACAAAAGATCCATGAGATTAAGGTATCAAAGGACTTAGATTTAACAAGTGCTTGAAGATGCCACATCCAAAAATGATCTGAATAGAATGCAGTTAGTGTTATTCTAACCATTTGCTCAGCTGCCCTTTCCTCTCATCAAAAATCTGTCCAGTGCCTATGCAGCATTTACAGATCGTTCCATTTCATGGTTTACTTAATACACTCAATAGTTGTAGCATATTAATAATGATACATCTTTTGGGTCCCATCTTCCTATCATTCATAAGCATCAAAATAGATTGTCACTCAGTAGGACACAGAATTGTTAATTTCTGACCAAACTGGTAGTCCTGTCCTAGCACTTAGTGTTAACAGCTGGTACTTCAGACTTGAAGAAAAAAAAAAAATATGTTTTTTTACCTGTAAGTTCTATACTTGCATTGAAAGATTCAGC
>NW_008669700.1:197369-203606 GCF_000695815.1 Acanthisitta chloris
GACAGTTGCTTTTCAAATTTTAACTAGCAATATAGTATACATTCCTCTAGCAGTTTCTCTGACATTTTCAAAGCAAAGAAACAGCATACACAGAATTGCATTTAATACATAATCTTAATTGCTGCTGATGTAGAGAGTGTTTGTATGTTTTTGCTATTAAGATAATATTTCACTTGCAGAACGATTTTGGAACAGTCAAGCACCCTCAAGAATAACTTTCCAGAGTATATAAAATAGTGTGTTAAATCCAGAGTTATTTTTTAAACCTATCTTGACTTCACTGCCTCTGACTGATCAGTCAGCTCCTTACGTAGGTTGCTTTGATTGAAAATGCTCCTTTTGCCAAGGCAGAACTCTCTCACTGCCTCTGTTCCTGAAAACTTTCAGTCCCCTTTGACTACTACCATATGGCATAGCTGTATTGTTGTCATCCACTACCGCTGAAGAGTATTTTACTTAAAATTTTGGAAAGAGTGATGGTGTTTGCTGCCACCTTGAGTTCTACCACGTTTATGGTGAATCTTGCACACTCCACAGGCAAAACGACTTACTACAAATGGCATTACGTAAAAAGCTTAATAAATACCACTTCAGTTATCTGAAAGGGTTTCTGTGGGGAGTTTTTTGGCATCCTCAGGAATATACTGTTCTGTAAGGAAACTCCCAGCCTGCACACCTTCAACACAATCAAGATACATTAACACTCCAGGCATTACAGAAATATATCCTGCTTTGAGGTCTAAAATGAAAATGAGAATGCAAACTACAAACATGTCACAAACTACTCTGCTGTGGTGACTTTCGGTGTTTGCTTGCTTTGGCAGGGGACAGGACACCTGCATGAAGAATTATGGCTAACTTATGCAAATAAGTAAGAAATAAAAATTCAAAAAGTTACCTTCAATGTAGGGAGTTTTTGCTCCTTTCCAGTTGAGAAGATATTTTTAGAGAAGAGAGAGAGTGGAAAGCTTGGAACTATTGCATTAGCTGCCAACTGAAAATATTATTGCCTAAACTATTATTGCTTATTGACTATTTTAGAGTGGAAATTATTTGAACTGAAAAATCTGCAGGATTTTTCCCCCCCCCCTCAGTTTCTTTCTGTAAATGAGAATAGGCTTTTACAAAAGATGATTTAGCATCTGTGCTTCATTTCTCTGTGCTCTCCAGGAGTAAAAGTAACACAGGAAGTTGTGGATTCCTCCTGTCTTGTGTGCAATAAATTCTCTTTCACAAAATAAAAGAAGAAAAAAATCATACAGTCACAGATTTTTAAATGCCATTGCTCTGGTTATCAGGAGCAACTATTATCCATTCATACCTTACTTAGGTCACTAAGTCGGCAGAACAAGACTTGCAGAAGATGGAAAATGTGCCTCCAGCTGGCAATTTTTAAAACCTGCAGCTGTTTAAAGAAGCTGAGAGACTGATGCTGCATGAAAGAGCAGCGCTCTGGGCACAAAGATGAAAGATAAGTCTTCTATGCTTTAATGTGCATTAGAAATGGAAAAATACAAGTTGTCACTGTACTGCTATGTAAGAACATTCTTATTGCCATACATTTGTCTACGATGATTGCAGTACATCCAAGGGAGCTGAATGCAACTCACAGGAAAGGAAAAAGAGAAAAATGGAGAGACTGTACACTTTCCACTAAAATTTAAATTGAAACTGATTTTATTGCTCTTCTACACAAAACAGCTGTTTGGTTGGGTTCACAAATGAAAGGATGGAGTGACTCAAGTATTTAAAGAATATTGCTAAGGGCCTTCTTTTGCATAAGTAAAGGGCAAAAAAGCAAGCACAACCCATTACAATGCACTTTTCTGTCATCATACCATCTTACTGAAATCATTCTCCAGAAAAATTGTTACAAATTATGAGAGAAAACTATGCATAAAATGACAAAGCTATAGTATATCAGGTATAAAAAAACCAAATTCATGCTTTAAAAAAGAAAGACTGGGAAAAATTCTTTCTGATCCAATCTAAACGCCTTAAGGACATGCCCAGCCTCCATATAATTTCTAATTTATGTTAGCATTTTTAGAATGGTATAACTAATAAAGTCCATAAGTACTATCAATAATTATAGCTTAAATAATTTGTCATGTCCTTAGTGTTAGACTTCTTATGCACATTGTTTCTTCATAGAGATCTTCTACAGCACTAGCATGCATTCTAATGTTTTCAGTATCACAGAACAATGTAAAGGTCTCTCCCCTGGTGAATTCAAACCTTGTTAATGCCTTGTTTGATGGCATTTAAAAATTTGTCTAAATTATATTATCCTAGTTCCAGACAATCTGAAATTCCAAATAACTCATTTTACGTTTCTTTTCTGAGAAGCAAATATCTTCTGGCTGAATGTCTGGATAAAATGTTCAGATGATTAGCTGATGAGCTTTAGTAGTAATACTGATTTTTTAATTTTTATTTTTTTTTTAAAGAGACGTATTATTTGGCATAACAGCAGCAAACCTCTAAGACCACAGGGTCCTCCTACTCATGTACTCACAACTGGATATGAATTAACTTGATCAAGACTTAACACAGTGAAAGCAGTTTAAAAGTCTTAGAGAATTAAAAGCTTAGGCAACAGGTTTCATTTTTATCTCAACACCAGCAAATACCACGGTACTCCATAAGGAACAATTTTATACATTGTAGGCTTCTTTGGAATAAACGTGAAAGCAAATGGAAATAAGATAGAAAAGACTAGACATATTTCTTTACTAGTAAAGAAATTTACCAGGGATAGAAGCTTGTACAGATGAGTTTTCTATATACAGCAATTCCACCAGATGCAATCCCAATCATAAGATCTAGATTATGAAGATCCTGCAAAAGAAAAATACTGTAAGAACACACATGCAGTTTGTGCCACTCCCATTTACGTACTTATAAATTTATTTTCAAGCCTTCTATACTTCAATTTCACACTTGAGGGAAAAATTCAGTTACAAGTTTGAGTTTTTCTTTTCATACATCTCTTTCCTTAGATGTTATCTACTAGATATTCTAAACTTTCATTCATTAAAACAAGTTGCAATGTTCATCCTACTACAGTGAATTTTCTTTCGGTCAGTATCAGACTAAATTTGCAAGTCTAGCCTTACTAATTTCAGTATATGAAAGAAGATGGAGTACTTCCCAAGATCAGTCAGGTAAATATGTCAGAATTTTGGGAACTGAACACAAATTTCCTGATTATATGCTGTGTAAAAAGACAGAGGAAATAATTCCTTACTTTTCCCACAAAGGTCTTAACAAGCAAGATTGGACAGGAAGTGACCACGACTTTGCATATGAGAGAATGCTAAAGAAACATACATGTGTACATGAATATTTGATACACTAAATCCAAACTGTGCATTAGGTTAACACACTCAACTGAAAAATAAATCCATACATTTACAATCCTTTCTAGGTATTGAGATGCTCATGAGGAAACACATTCTTCCATACAAGCAAACATTTGAGTTTAAAATAAAAAAGGCAAGGAGGAAGATGCTGGATGGTAAATTTGAGCCTCCCAGACCGATGGTACAGAAGCTATAAATCTTAGCTTCCCATTTCTTATGATCAATACATACTATGGTGTTATTATACAAATTTCTAAACAGAGCTAAACACATAAATCTACATGTAAGAGTAGAACACACTGTTTAAAACATCAGATTTGACTCAAAAGCAGTTTCAGACTGTTTTGTAAAGGATGGTCAATGGTAATGGATTCTCTTAGTCTTCAATAGCTTAGCTGCTCCTCTAGATGGTACTCTGTGCTCAATTAACAGAGTTTTCTTGCATGTCCAATCTCAATTTATATTAGTACAGTACAGCAGAATAGAACAGGCAACATGTGCTCTGACAATAAAGGTCTACAATAAATCCTTTTAAAACAGTTGAATAGAAGTGTGATACAGGCATATGAATGAGTGAAGCTCAACCTAATTCGCAAAGTGATTTATAAGCCTTCAGTGAAATACCACAGCAGTTCACAGAAAATGAGCACAACCTACTTAATACACGGTGCATTAACAGTGAATACTGGCACATTGAATACAAGCAAGATGAGAGAAATACCAGTTCTACCTCTGCAAGTATAAAAAAAGAAAATCATTAGGTAGATACCAGTCCAGATACAGTCAAAGTAACCCAGAATCCTTCTGCTGCCCCACTTTGCCAAGGACTGCTGCTAAAGGAGCTGGCTCAATCTCCTCCATCAGAAGCTCCCCAGCTGCCAGTTTATGCCAGCAAAATACAGGAATCCAGAACTGACACCCCTTAATTTTAATATCTAGGGAGAAAATTGAGGTATTTCAGGAGATGAACCACATGTAATTTAGTTGTCTCTGCCATGACAAGGCCAACCTAAAGCAGGGCAGAAAACTGTATTATTAACACTTGGAGCTTACTCCTGGTTTCTGCTTTTAAAAAATCAATACTGTGAAGAAAAAACAGTTTTAGGACAAAAAGCTGAAAAACTACATGATTTAGCAGAAATAAAGGATTAGTGAAACACTTGATAGGGATTAATTAGGCTAAATTAGTCTATTTTCTCCAGGAGCTTTGTCAGAACAAAGTTCATACCCCACCCCCCTCTACACCAGTCTAAATCACTAATCTCTGATGCTGTTTGTTCTTATGAATTCTCTTGTGCAAAGTGTAAGAAACACAAAATCAAGATTTTGGACTAGCATAAGTTAAGAAGGTCTCCCAAAAGAAATATGATGTTCATGTGCAGTTATTTCCCTATCAAAACATCTATGCTGTTAAATTGAACAACAAAGAAATAACATGCGTATATTTATAAAAATAAAAAACCAGGTAGCATGAAGGAAATAATCATAAAAAATTATCATGCCAGGCATCTAGCTAGTTAAGTACTGATTCATATTTCATTTAATTTACAACTACCATCTTGATTCTTGTAGATAAGGAAATAATACTGATTCAACAAATTTCCTATCTTTGACTCTCTGAGTAAAAATGAAAGATAAGTTAACAGCAGACTGATTATTGAGCAGATGAGACAGTGGTCCGGAGTGAAAAGGAGGTTAGGAATTCAAGAAATATCAATATAGTGCTAAGGTATTGAATTCACTCTTCTGACTTTCCTAACACTATTTAATTTTTTAATATTACAATTTTCGCAGTTCAGATTTATCATCAGAAAAAAATGCAGAAGCGTTTGCAGACAAAAACTGAGTGCAGATTCATTAATTAATTAAAGTTTCATGTATAGCAAGTGGCTAAAAAGAAAGTACACACTTGACTTCTGCAAAATATTTAACTTGGCATCATAAAACATTATAATTAAGGAAACTATATATTCACCTGCTCTTCAAGAAACATTATCCAAAAGTATCCCACTGTCAATCAACAGTACAGGAGCACCAGCTTCTTTTGGCCATTAGTATAAAAGCCAGTTGTTACTTGGTTCTTCTGCCATACACAACAATCTAAGAGGACTAAGACTAATTGAGTAGCGAAGACCTGA
The DNA here is from genome assembly GCF_000695815.1 of Acanthisitta chloris. Taxonomy (NCBI): domain Eukaryota; kingdom Metazoa; phylum Chordata; class Aves; order Passeriformes; family Acanthisittidae; genus Acanthisitta; species Acanthisitta chloris. The sequence continues at coordinate 202,873 of NW_008669700.1, forward strand.
ATCATCAGAATCCACAGAGATTAAACCCTTCACAAAGCCACAGTTTAACTAGCCCCCGCCAGATCTGTGCAAAACACTGGGATGTAACAAAACTGGAAGGGTGATTTAAAAGCAGTACTAAGTGGGAGGAGGATAACAGGAGGCCCAGCAATCACCCCTGCCAACGTGGGGGTATAACATGGTAGCCTCTGTGAAGAAGCAGCATATTGGTGGAGGTATCTAATCTTCACTACAAACTTCTCATAGGTCTTCAGGAACATAATCAACAGTAACACGTTGGTTGAGAGGTTTGCCTCATGGTGTTCAATCCAAACAACCTGTAACTTATGTTTTGCAAGTACAAAACTCCAGCAACAACCAATTACACACCTACTAATAACTCCCCTTCATAGCTGCTGGTGATTTACAGCTAGAGGATTTCCTGGATCTGTATCTGACAGATTTAAAATACATTTTTAGTGGTCATATTTCAAGCTGTTAAATCCTGCTTAGATTTAGCCTGGAGTCAGGGAATACAGCAATTTAAAGGAAGATCTCTATATTCTTAACACTTCAGAAATTAGTGCTAGAAATTCTGAGAAATTAAACTCTTAAAAATCCTGCCAACCAACAGCACTAAACAATGAATTAATTTTCTTTCATGCTAAGACATTCAGAAAGTTTAGTGAAATTATTAAGTAAAAGACATTTCAGTAATGAAACAATTTATCTGCCGGGTCCTGCACTTTGGCCAT